>NC_084975.1:3150540-3178746 GCF_963691925.1 Scomber scombrus | reverse complement strand
AAGGAAGGAAAGAAAAAACAGTAAAAAGAGATATGGTCAATTTGACCCGGGAGGACAACAGGAGGGTTAATGGGACATGATGAAGAGGGAGGAGGAGGAGAGAAGATGCCGAGTTAGTAACATACATTAATGGGACATGATGAAGAGGGAGGAGGAGGAGGAGGAGAGAGGAGCTTAGTGCATCATGGGAAGTCCCAACATAACCAGAGCACGACTGAGCTGTCCCTAAACGATAAGTTTTATCAAAAAGGAAAGTTTTTAAAACCTACTCTTTTCTGTCCTAACTGGAGGATTGGTATCATTGGTTTCTTAGTCTGGTCATAATCAATTTATCAGTTGATCAGTTGTGAAACATCTTCATCTTTTTGGCTCTCCGGGAACACTGAGCTACTGGATCTGTTTCTTAGTTTTTCATCATTCACAGCGTTAGAATCAGTATTCATGTATTTCATTACTTATTAATATCTGATAATGACACAGATTCAGATTTCAGCAAAGCACCGAAGCAGCTTTTTCTTTTTTTTCTCTCCTGCAGTTTTATTCTGAATGTTTTATTTCTGATGTCAGATCCGTTAGATCAGTGGTTCTTAATGTTTTTACACCCAAACTGACAGGGTTTAACTTCCGGGTCGTCCTCCCGGGTCAAATTGACCCCGTCTGTTTGAACTGTTCCTTCCTTCTTTCTTTCTTTCTTTCTTTCTTTCTTTCTTTCTTTCTTTCTTTCTTTCTTTCTTTCTTTCTTTCTTTCTTTCCTTCTTTCCTTCTTTCCTTCTGTCCTTCAGTCCTTCTTTCCTTCCTTCCTTTCCTTCCTTCTGTCCTTCTTTCCTCCCTCCCTCCTTCCTTCTTTCCTTTCCTTCCTCCTCCGTCCCTCCCTCCCCTCCCTCCTCCTTCCTTCATTCCTTCCTCCCTCCCTCCCTCCCTCCCTCCCTCCTTCCTTCTTTCCTCCCTCCCTCCTCCCTTCCTTCCTCCCTCCTTTCCCTCCCTCCTCCCTTCCTTCCTCCCTCCTTTCCTTCCCTCTTTCCTCCCTCCCTCCTTTCCTTCCAGCTTCCAGCTTCCTCCCTTCCATCCTTCTTCTACCCTTCCTTCCTCCCTTCCATCCTTCTTCCTCACTTCCTCCCTCCTTTCCTTCCTTCTTCCTCCCTTCCTTCCTTCTTCCTCCCTTCCATCCTGCCTTCCTTCTTCCTCCCTTCCTCCCTTCCTTCCTTTCTTCCTCCCTTCCTTAAAGGTTAAAGAAGTGAGCTTGTGACCAGAAGGTGGCTCGTTGTTTAAAATCTCTGGACTGAATCTGGGTGGAGAAAGTAAAGATTTATCGTTTGCAGTAAGAATATATCATGAATTACAAGAAGGAGCATGACAAATCTAACTCTTCATTGACAGAAAGTGCATTAAAACCTATGACCAAAATATTCACTCAGTCTGTCATTGTTGTTACTTATGGATGAAATTATAGTGAAATTCAATTATTCTCCGTTTTGCTCGTGCAGTTTTTAACATAGCTGGTGCAACTCAGTGTAATTCGTCGGATCAGCTGATACGAACAGCTGATGTCTCCCTGGACGGAGCCTGCAGCCAGCTGCTCCGACAACATCTGGATAAACGGAGCACATATTG
Organism: Scomber scombrus; assembly: GCF_963691925.1. NCBI lineage: Eukaryota > Metazoa > Chordata > Actinopteri > Scombriformes > Scombridae > Scomber > Scomber scombrus. Next base: position 3,177,135 of record NC_084975.1, on the reverse strand, counting down.
AGAGTCTACACAATATTAAAATTTAACAAACGTACATAATATTAGTCCATATGATACAGCACCACCACACTTCAATGGTGAAGGCAAGTATAGTAGACTATGCATGCCAGTGTCTTTATTAAAGTGATTAAGTGATGAATAGCCCTCTTGTGTGAATCATAAATCCATAATGGACTCATTTTATGCGTGATCCATCATAATGTAAATGCAGAGAAATAGAAATGCATGGAGAAAATAGCATATCGTGTATTTTACTGGCCTCAAAATCTCATAAATCATGTTTTTCGGGGGAGCTCATGTCTTATTAAAGTGAGCCGAGCTCTGCCTAGCACCCCTGTAGTTCACACCCTGTAGGTAATTATGACCTGGAGTAGTGGTGGATGTGGTGCAGGTCATGACATTTATATAGGTGATGCATTTTCATATTTGGAGGTGGCAGATTGGATGGTTGGTTTGATCCCAACTTGCAAAAAAGTGGATGAAAAGACGACTGATGGTAACTCAATGGAAGAAGTAACTTTAACCCTTCTGTTGTCCTCGAGTCAAGGAAGGAAGGATGGAAGGGAGGGAGGAAGGAAGGATGGAAGGGAGGAAGAAGGAAGGAAAGGAGGGAGGAAGGAAGGGAGGAAGAAAGAAAGAAAGGAGGAAGAAGAATGGAAGGGAGGAAGATGGAAGGATGGAGGAAGAAGGAAGGAAAGGAGGGAGGAAGGAAGGATGAGAGGGAGGAAGAAGGAAGGGAGGAAGAAGGAAGGAAGGAAAGGAGGGAGGAAGGAAGGGAGGAACAAGGAAGGAAAGGAGGGAGGGGGGAAGGAAGGAATGGTGGAAGAAAGGAAGGAAAGGAGGAAAGAAGGAAGGGAGGAAGGAAAGGAAAGGAAGGAAGGAAGGACGGAGGAAAGAAGGAAGGGAGGAAGGAAAGGAAGGAAGGACGGAGGAAAGAAGGAAGGAGGGAGGAAGGGAGAAAGGAAAAAAGGAAGGAAAGAAGGACAGAGGAAAGAAGGAAAGGAGGAAGGACAGAAGGAAGGAAGGAAGGAAGGAAGGAAGGAAGGGAGGAAATAAGGAACAGTCAAAACAGACGGGGTCAATTTTACCCAGGAGGACGACACAAAGGTTAAACTTCACCATGTGATCATTTTAAATCAAACCATGATATTTTTCTAACCCTTACTAAGTGTTTTTTAGTCTTAAACCCAACCAGACCTTTAACCACAGTGTTTTCACATCATAAAATGTCGTCCTGTCGATTACAGACGATATAAATGCTCCTGCATGGTCAAACCACATCTGGTCATTTAACTTGCAGGACTTGCCGTGAGTTTTATATCCAGGCGAGTAGGTTTTCTTTCTGGTTGGCCGCCTTCGTCTCCCAGTGGGAGCGTGAGGGTGAGGGTGAGGTTAAAAAGAGCTGCTGCTGTGTGAGCTTCCTGCAGCCACGGAAGAATAAGCTTTATATTAAAAGGCTCCCGCTGCCCTTCAAGACATTGATAAAACATCTGTGCATACTTTTTTGTATTTGTGATGCAAAAAAAAATAAATTTATTGCATCATTTCTGTATTTTAGTCAGGCGCATACTCGATCACAGTGTGAGAGCATCTTATATATCAGCACGGGTTTCCATCACAGTCCAGTCAGAGAGAGAGAGGCTGCGATGAACACACACAAACATCATCAATCCAAAAAATACAGTGAGGATGAGAAAGATCAACAATCTGAACTCAGATAAATGAGTTATTGATTCTGTAAGACTCCTGACATTTGCTTTTTTATGAACTGTCCTGCTGCACACATCTGTCTTTGTTATTGTTTGTTTCGTGACACCAATCAACAACAAAAAGATCCTTAACCCTCCTGTTGTCCTATAGTCAAGGAAGGAAGGGAGGGAGGGAGGAAGAAGGAAGGGAAGGAGGAAGGGAGGAAGAAGGAAGGAAAGGAGGAAGGAAGGGAGGAAGATGGAAGGAAGGAGGAAGGAAAGAAGGAAGGAAGGGAGGAATAAGAAAGGAAAGGAAGAAGGAAAGGAGGAAGAAGGAAGGAAAGGAGGAAGGAGGGGAGGAAGAAGGGAGGAAAGGATGGAGGAAGGAAGAAAAGGAGGAAGGAAGGAAGGAAGGATGGAAGGGTGGAACAAGGGAGGAAAGGAGGAAGGAAGAAAGAAAGGGAGGATGGAAGGAAGGTAGGAAGGAAGAGGGAGGAAGAAGGAAGGAAAGGAGGGAGGAAGAAGGAAGGGAGGAAGAAGGAAGGAAAGGAGGAAGGAAGGAAGGAAGGGAAGGAGGGAGGAAGGAAAGGAGGAAAGGAAAGGAAAGAAGGAAGGGAGGAAGAAAAGGAAGGACGGAGGAAAGAAGGAAGGAATGAAGGTAGGAGGGAGGGATGAAAGAAGGAATGAGGGAGGGAGGGAGAAAGGAAAGAAGGACAGAGGAAAGAAGGAAGGGAGGAAAGAAGGAACAGTCAAAACAGACGGGGTCAATTTGACCCGGCAGGACGACACAAAGGTTAAATGTCAAAATAAAAACAAACTAAAAGCATGTTTGCATAAGTCCGTTTTAATGGGACACATTTCCCTAAATCATTACTGGTGCAGGCAGTTGGTTTTTAGAAGTGACATAATGAGTGTTGGAGCCAAATGCTTGATTTATGTTTCGATGAATATTTGATTTTTTCTGGTCTACTATTATTATTTATCTAATTAATTATGAGATACGAACATAAAATATTATGGTTTGAATTATTAGTTGAATTGGTAAGAATTATGAAATTGTGATTATTGTTAATTCTGGTTATTTTGAGGCCGGCATGACTATGCACAATTGATGCCGTTTCTCACCTCCGCCTCCTCTTTATACCCAGGTGACTGCAGCACCTGGGTATATTAGTGTTGGCTAGTGGGGCCGGCGGGGCTCTCGGTTTTAGGCACGCAGTCATACAGTTTTAGACCGCTGCTATGTGTTGTTTTTGTTTTTTTGTTTGAACAATTGGAAAAGAAGGAAGTGAATTAAGTTGACCAGTCTGTCACTCCATGCTGCGGTAAGCAACCTAAGTTTTTTTTGAAAATAAATATATGGAACCAGAGAAGAGTGTTTGGATTTCATGAAACTGTAAAACCCTTTAACAACGCACGGAGCGCGTCGGACATGGAGGCATGAAAACCGAGAGACAAGAGCATCTTTTATTGGAAAAGATAGCGCTTACATTCGTCTAAAACTCAACTGCATGAGGAACATCAGCAGCTTGTAGTGCAGTCAAGCGGGACACATAAAGGTTCATCTCCGATTTGCAATTGCGGAATACGTTTATGTGCACGGAGCATCAGCAAATGTTTATCTGCTTTTACTACGCTACCTGTCAACTGGAAATTGAATGAATGAAGTGTGTGGACACGCCTACGCAGCATGACGTCATTCAAAATGGGAACGATCCGGCAATACATCATTGAATGTTATAATGTTACAACTTAAATGGAGTGTGCACTCAAACAAACACTTGTGGTAATCAAACAAATCACTAATGATTAAACCTGGAATAAGAGGATTTCATGTGTTTTCTTGTGACGTTTGAACAAAGGGAAAATGGATGAAGATGTCATGGTTAAGAGTCTTTCTGATACTCAGCCACAAAAGGGTGTTGTTGAGCCACAAACTGGAATGGAATATGAACATTTGATGGAACCTGAAAAGGAAAAAAGGGTTATTAAATTCACTGCAAAAGGTTTGGAGTTGTTTTTGGCAAACACTCAAAAAGCAAGAAACTCAAAATGCAAACAAACCAAAGTACTAATGGAAACAATGAAAGAGCTCATGCAATCAAATGAAAATGCAAATAAAATAAGAGGTCACTTGGATGAAATGGACAGGCTTTGTGAGGAAGCATGTGAATATCAGAAATCACTGAAGAGTTTTCTGCCTGAAAATGAACTTGAAAAGCAAACTCAGTGGCTTAATCAAAACATGGACAACTGTACTGCTTTTGGACAGGGTGTGCAAATATGGTTGAGTGAAATTAGACAAACAAGTGTTGAAAATGGACATCAAATAATTTCACCCTCCATTGTTGGAGATGACAAGCAACCCAGTGTTGTAAACTCTGATGACATCGGACCTAGTGACAGTGTTTCAAATTCCCAAAAATCAAAGATCAAGTCCAAGTCTCGTGCATCAAGCACATCATCAACATCATATGCTCGCGTAAAGGCAGAAGCTGAAAAGGCTGCTATTATGGAGCGGGTTGCGGCCCTGACGAAAAAACATGACCTTGAGGCACAACAAGAACAATTTAAAAAAAAGGCAAGAACAACTGGAACTGGAAACAGAACTTGCAGCAGCAATGGCAAAAATCAATGTACTGGAGACCATGGGATCAAAACAGGGCTCTGAAGCATCTGATGGATCTGATGGGATGAATTCTTATCTTAGAAAAGGAGCTGTTCAACCACCACTTGCTCATGAATACTTACCTGAACAAGTGCAGCAGCCACAGGTGGTGAGACCAAAAACAACACAAGGACCACATGTCAGAGCTCTTGGCATTGAATACTCCTTACAACCTGGCAGAGCTCCTGACATGCAGTACTTACCAAGACAAGACATGCAAACGCACAGGAGATCTGGTGTGCAGCAGCAGCAGCAGCAGCACACACCTGCCATAGTTGAAATGCCTGACACTGTGCCTAGACAAGAAAACAATAGCATAAACAATTTGTCAGGAATCATGGAAAAACAAAACAAGATAACAGAAGCTCTTGTAAAACAACAAAATATGTCATTGTTACCTTCGCTCACTATACCAGTTTTCAGAGGTCATCCACTGGAATACCAATTTTTCATGAGAGCTTTCGAGCATGGAATTGAGGAGCGAACTGACAACCACAAAGACAGACTTCACTTTTTGGAGCAGTTTACAACTGGCCAAGCACAAGAGCTGGTACGCAGCTGCCAGTACATGCCACCAGGCAGAGGATATGTGGAGGCAAAAAGACTGCTAAAAAAGCACTTTGGAGATGACTACACAGTTGCAACAGCCTACCTGGATAGGGCATTTCGCTGGCCAGCTATAAAAGTGGAAGATGCTGAAGCTTTAAGGTGCTTCTCACTATTTCTAAATAGCTGCCTCAACGCTATGAATACAGTAGACTATTTGGAGGAATTGGATCATCCAGCCAACATGAAAGCCATTACCTCAAAGCTTCCTTATAAGCTAAAAGAAAAATGGAGATTCAAAGCTTGTGAGCTACAAGATCAGGGTGGAAGAAGAGCTAGATTTGCAGACCTGGTGCGGTTTGTGGATAATCAGGCTCAAGTATTGTCGCACCCAGTATTTGGCAGTTTAAAGGACATTACCCCAACCACAAGAGGAAGCTCCTCTGTGCAACCAGTGCCAAGATCTAGCAGGGAGAATAGGAGCAAGAGTGGTTTTGTCACCAGCGTGACACCAGTTACAGGACCCACAGCAGGGGGCACTGTTCTCCTTGGTCCATCTGCTACTAAAAGACCTGGCAAGCTTTGTTTATTTTGTAATGGATCTCACAAACTTGACTCCTGCTATCAACTTAATAAGAAAGCCCACAAAGAAAAGCTGGAGTTCCTGAAAAAGAAAGGGGTGTGCTTTGGATGTCTAGAGGCAGGGCACATGAGCAAAGGATGTTCTCAAAGGCTTACGTGCCAAGTGTGTTTACTCAAGCACCCCACCACCTTACATATCAACAATAGCGAAGCATTAACAGCCTTCAAAGACAACAAAGAAAAGTCTATCACAAGTGGTCTGGTGGAAATAAAGAATAAAGAACATGGATCGAGTGATACTGGGGCCGGTGAATCTGAATCCGTCCTGGCTATCGTCCCTGTGAAAGTGAAAAACAAAAGAAATAACAAAACAATCACGACGTATGCCTTCCTAGATCCAGGCAGTACTGATTGCTTTTGTACCAAGGCACTTCTCAGACAGCTACAACTGACTGGAAGGGCAACTGACATACTGCTACGCACAATGAATAAAGAGCAAGTTGTCAAGACAGCTACAGTGTCTGATCTGGAGATATGTAGCTTAGACAGCAATGAATACATTGGTCTCCCTGATACTTACATGCAGAAGGAAATCCCTGTAAAAAAGGAAAATATTCCTACAGAAAAGGATCTGGAACAATGGCCATATCTGAAAGAGGTTAAGCTCCCTCAAATTGATGCAGATATTGGTCTGCTGATTGGCAGCAATGTTCCAAATGCATTGGAGCCATGGAAAGTGATAAGCAGCAAGGAAAATGGACCATATGCTGTTAAAACTGCATTGGGATGGACTGTAAATGGTCCTTTTCGAAAGACCAGTGTCTCAAAAGCTGGAAAACAGATTGTAATGGCCTATAGGATTTCTGTTGTCAAGCTAGACGAATTGCTGCAGCAGCAAATCGAACAAGACTTCCCGGAGCGTCGGCATGAAGAGCGCCTTGAAATGTCACAGGAGGACAGAATGTTCATGGAAAGCGTCTCCAAGTCCATCAAGTTGGTAAATGGACATTATAGTATTGGACTGCCATTGAGGAAAGGAGACACTGAATTTCCAAACAATCGCTGTGTCGCCGAACAAAGGACACTCAATTTGAAGAGGAAGTTTGTAAAGAACAATAAGTTCTGTGAAGAGTACAAGACGTTCATGGTTAACATTCTGGACAAAGGCTTTGCTGTTAAATTAACGCCGGAAGAGAAAGCTAAGACAAGCCAGAGCAGGAAGATTTGGTACATAGCACACCACGGAGTGTACCACCCAAAAAAACACAAGCTTAGGGTGGTATTCGATTGTGGTGCTAGCTATCAGGGTACCTGTCTGAATGACCATCTGCTACAAGGTCCTGACTTGACCAATAGTCTTGTTGGTGTGCTCACTAGACTTCGTCAGAAACCTGTTGCCTTCATGGCTGATATAGAGGGGATGTTTCATCAGGTCAGAGTCCCAGAGGAAGACTCTGACCTTCTAAGGTTTCTCTGGTGGCCAGACGGAGATTGGAGCAAAGAGCTTGAGGAGTACAAAATGGTTGTACACATATTCGGAGCTACATCTTCTCCAAGTTGTGCGAACTTCGCTCTGCGGCAGTGTGCAACAGACAACTTGGCAGAATTCAACTCAGAAACCATCTCTACAGTGCTCAGAAACTTCTATGTAGACGATTGTCTCAAGTCTGTAGAGAGTGAGGATGAAGCACTTACCCTTGCTCAAAACCTAATTGCTTTGTGCGCCAGAGGAGGCTTTAGATTGAACAAGTGGATCAGTAATAGCAGAGCGTTAATTCTCTCCATAGCCGAGGAGGACCGAGCCAAGGAGGTCAGAGACCTGGATTTTGACCAAGACATCTTGCCTGTCGAAAGAGCACTAGGTGTGCAATGGTGCATTGAGACAGACTCCTTTAAATTCAAAATCCAGCTCCAAGACAAGCCACTTACCCGGCGTGGGATCTTATCTATGGTTAGTTCAAATTATGACCCGCTTGGAATGCTGGCTCCGGTCATCCTTCCTGCTAAACAGATCTTGCAGGATCTCTGCTGCTTGAAGCTTGGATGGGATGAGATAATTCCCGAAAGTCTCCATCAAAAATGGTCTACCTGGTTGAGAAATTTGAGCCTGCTGGAAGACTACAAGGTTAGGAGATGCCTCAAACCTGATGGTTTAGGACAACTTGACTCAGCACAGCTTCATCATTTTGCTGATGCGAGTGAGAGTGGCTATGGCACCGTCTCCTACTTGAGGATGTCAAATAAGTATCAGCAAGTTCACTGTGCTTTTCTTATTGGCAAAGCTAGAGTGGCTCCTCTAAAGCTTATAACTATTCCAAGAATGGAGCTCACAGCAGCTACTGTAGCAGTAAGAATGGATCGGATGTTACAAGAAGAGCTTGAAGTCCCTCTTGTGCCATCAGTCTTCTGGACCGACAGCACATCAGTGCTAAAATACATAAGGAATGAGACTTCTAGATTTAACACCTTTGTTGCCAATCGAGTCGCAACTATTAGATCTGCTTCCAATGTTTCTCAGTGGAGGTATGTGAACAGCAGCCTGAATTCTGCTGACTGTGCTTCACGAGGTGTTTCTGTACCCAGCTTCTTAAAGTCTATGACCTGGATTTCCGGCCCAGAGTTTCTTCAGCAAACCGAATCTGAATGGCCTAAGACACCAGATTCAGAGTTAACCCTCACTCCTGAGGATCCAGAGGTTAAGGTGCTTGTATCAAACGTTGCTGTTGTGGAAGAGAGCGGAAACACCGTCAATAGGATGCTCTCATGGTATTCTGACTGGCACCGCCTTAAAAGAGCTGTGGCCTGGATTCTTCGTGTCAAAGCTACACTAAAATTGGCAATTACAAAGAAAAAGGATTTACCTGGGAATAAAAAGGACAAACAGGACAAACAGGACAAACAAGCTCTCTCTGTGCAAGATCTGCAAGAAGCTGAAGTTGCAATCATTCAGTTCTGCCAGGAAACAAGCTTTTCAGATGAGATGACCGCTTTAAAGAAAGGAAACGCAGTGAAAACAAGCAGCCATATCCATAAGCTGTCACCAATTCTGCAGGATGGACTGATAAGAGTCGGTGGTAGATTAAGCAAGTCTGCTATGCCATCAGAATCCAAACACCCTGTCATCTTGCCAAAAATCAACCATGTGACAAAACTCATTATCAGACACATCCATGAGAATATTGGACATAGTGGCAGAAGTCATACTCTATCACGTTTGAGACAAAAATTCTGGATACCAGGAGCTATCTCAGCCATACGAAAAATCATCTCCAAATGCGTCCTCTGCAAGAAGATGAGTGCTGTGAAAGGTGAGCAATTCATGGCTGACTTACCTAAGGAAAGGGTCACTCCAGATGAACCACCTTTTACCAACGTGGGTGTAGACTTCTTTGGTCCATTCAACATAAAGCGTGGAAGGTCTACTGTCAAGCGATATGGAGTTGTATTCACATGTCTCAATATCAGGGCAGTTCACATAGAGATTGCACATACTCTCAATACTGATTCCTGCATAAATGCAATCAGGAGATTTGTCTCCAGAAGAGGCCCTGTCAAAGTCATGAGGTCGGATAATGGGACCAACCTCGTCAGAGCAGAACGTGAACTGCGGGAAGCTGTTCAAACTCTGGACAACTCTCAGATTCAAACTGCTGCTCTTAATAAAGGCATCTCTTGGCTGTTTAACCCACCTGCAGGATCACACCATGGAGGAGTGTGGGAGAGACAAATCCGTACTATAAGACGAATTCTCAGCACTCTCCTACACCAGCAAACGTTGGATGACGAAGGACTTGCCACCTTACTCTGTGAGGTAGAAGCTATCATTAACGATAGACCAATCACTAAAGCATCCAACGACCCCATGGATTTGGAACCCTTGACACCAAACCATCTCCTACTTCTCAAAACAAAACCCTCCATACCGCCTGGAGTTTTCAGTCCAGATGATTCCTACGGCAGGAGGAGATGGCGTCAAGTTCAGTACATGGCAGATATGTTCTGGAAGAGATGGATAAAAGAATATTTGCCTGAACTTCAACAAAGACACAAACGGACAAGGAAAACGCAAAACTTTAACAAAGGAGACATCGTCATAATCATTGACGATACAGCCCCAAGAAGCTCTTGGCTTATGGGCCAAGTCACAGAAACCTTACCGGATTCCAAGGGATTTGTAAGACAAGTGCAAGTTCGGACCAAGACCAGCACCTTCTGCAGGCCTATCACCAAACTTGTTCTTATCCTGGAGGCTCCATAGAGAGTCTGAAATACACACACACATGCCCCCACAGCCCCCCCATGATTCATTTACACACACATGCACACATCCTTGGACTTTTTGCTCGTACATACTCAATGTACATCGTCTTCAAGGATCTACAGACTTCATAATGGACTTTTGAAAAAAAAGAAGAAAAAAAATGTATGAAACTGTACTGATTGTAAAAAAGAAAAGGACTTTGGCTCCTCCGTTTTGTTTTAGATAATTGACATTTGTTCCTACATGCCAATTAGGGGCCGGAATGTTGGAGCCAAATGCTTGATTTATGTTTCGATGAATATTTGATTTTTTCTGGTCTACTATTATTATTTATCTAATTAATTATGAGATACGAACATAAAATATTATGGTTTGAATTATTAGTTGAATTGGTAAGAATTATGAAATTGTGATTATTGTTAATTCTGGTTATTTTGAGGCCGGCATGACTATGCATAATTGATGCCGTTTCTCACCTCCGCCTCCTCTTTATAGACAGGTGACTGCAGCACCTGGGTATATTAGTGTTGGCTAGTGGGGCCGGCGGGGCTCTCGGTTTTAGGCACGCAGCCATACAGTTTTAGACCGCTGCTATGTGTTGGTTTTGTTTTTTTGTTTGAACAATTGGAAAAGAAGGAAGTGAATTAAGTTGACCAGTCTGTCACTCCATGCTGCGGTAAGCAATCTAAGTTTTTTTTGAAAATAAATATATGGAACCAGAGAAGAGTGTTTGGATTTCATGAAACTGGAAAACCCTTTAACAACGCACGGAGCGCGTCGGACATGGAGGCATGAAAACCGAGAGACAAGAGCATCTTTTATTGGAAAAGATAGCGCTTACAATGAGTTAAATGGAGATCAGCTGTGTGGTGGTGTGGTGCTGCTGCCAACAGTCACAACTACAGCTTCAACAGAGCTCAACCAACACCACTCGGTCTCAGGGAAATCACGTTTAAATGGGACTAAACTGTTTGGATTATGTTCACAGGTAATGTTGTGTTTGCATGAATGAAGCTCTAAATATATCACACTGAAGTTAGAGGGAGGAGGTTGGAGTGGATGTGGCTCTGAATCCTGCATTTGGCACCTTTATGATACTTCAGGTATCTGCAGCATTGTGTCTCTTACAGTGTGTTCAAACATGAGGAGGCAAAGAATTCAAAAATATGTTAAAACTAGATTTAAAAGCAGCATCAGGTTTGTTAAAATGTATATTTAGTATTTTTGTTGGTTTTATATCATTTAAAATGACATTTGCTCCTGAAAATGTCAAATGGTGTAACCACAAAAGAATGATACATATTACATATTTTATCCACCTAGACAGACAGAAAGAAAGAAAGAAAGAAAGAAAGAAAGAAAGAAAGAAAGAAAGAAAGAAAGAAAGAAAGAAAGAAAGAAAACTAAAAGGAGGAAAAAAGAGAAAGAAGGAAGAAGTAGGAGGAGAAAGAAAGAAAGGAGGAAAAAGACAAAGAAAGAAAGATAAAGGAGGAAGAAAAGAAAAAGAACAAGGAGGAAAAGGAGAAAGAAAGAAGAGGGAAAAGGAAGAAAGAAAGATAAAGATAGAGGAAGAAGAGAAAGAAAGAAAAGAGGAGGAAGAAAGAAAGAAAAGAGGAGGAAGAAAGAAAGATAAAGGAGAAAAAACGCGAAAGAAAGAAAGAAAAACAAAGGAGGAAAAAGACAAAGAAACAACAAGGAGGAAGAGGAGAAATAAAGAAAGAAAGATAAAAGAGGAGGAGAGAGAAAGAAAGAAAGAACTAAAGGAGGAAAAAGAGAAAGAAAGAACAAGGAGGAAGAGGATAAAGAAAGAAAAAGAAAAAAGAGGAGACAGAAAGAAAAACAAAGGAGGAAAAAGACAAAGAAACAAAGGAGGAGAAAGAGAGAAAGAGGAGAAAGAAGGAAAGAAAGAAAAAAGGAGAGAAAGATAGAAAGAAAGAAAGATTCCCCAGAGTAAATGTAATATGTAGAACAATAGTATTCCATTAGCTTTATTTAATATAAAGTTATAATGTAAGATCATGCCAAACTAGTTGATATGGTGTTTTATTGACAATTTACTGTTTTTAAGCAAGTTGAATTATTTGGTACAAAGTTTTTATGGTTACACCACTTAGACATTTTTGCCATAATCCTCTAATATATTCTCTCTAAATGGATTAAAAGCAGAAATTTGATGCTGAGTCCACAAAAAAAGAATGTGTACAAGTTATTCATACGTTTATTTTATCATTTTAACCTTTTAAATTTAAACTAAACCACATGGAAAACCATCACTGACCCTCGTATGCATCCCGATCCATCTAACAGCTTTAGTAATTATGACTCGGACAAGTGACGCAGTTCCAGTCAAGTCAAATTTATTCATAAAGCACCTTTAAAAACAACAGCAGCAGTATTTGACAAAAGTGCTGAACGATCAAAAACATTAAAACCACATAGCAAAAAAAATACAAAGACCAGTGTGGTAGAGGAAAAGAAAGAAAAGAAAACTCTCATACTGAGCTAAAGAATAAAAGAGTTCAGATGATGTCACTAGTTTAACCTTCCTGTCGTCCTCCTGGGTCAAATTGACCCCGTCTGTTTTGACTGTTCCTTCTTTCCTTCCTTCCTCCCTTCCACTTTTCCTTTCTCCCTCCCTCCCTCCTTCCTTCTTTACTCCCTCCCTCCTACCTTCCTTCCTTCCTTCCTTTCCTTCCTCGCTTCCTTCTTTCCTTTCCTCCCTTCCTTCCTCCCTCCTTTCCTTCCTTCCTTCCTTCCTCTCTCCCTCCTTCTCTCTTTCTTTCCTCCCCCTTCCTTCCTCCCTTCCTCTTTTCCTTTCTCCCTCCCTCCCTACTTCCTTCTTTACTCGCTCCCTCCTCGCTTCCTTCTTTCCTTCTTTCCTCCGTCCTTCCTTCCTTCCTTTCCTTCCTCGCTTCCTTCTTTCCTTTCCTCTATTCCTTTCTCCCTCCCTCTCTCCTTCTTTCTTTCCTCCCTTCCTTCCTTCCCTCTTTTCCTTCCTTCTTCCCCTCTTCCTTCCTTCCTCCCTCCTTTCCTTCCTTCTCTCCTTTCTTCCCTCCTTCCCTCCTTTCCTTCCTTCTTCCCCTCTTCCTTCCTTCCTCCCTCCTTTCCTTCCTTCTCTCCTTTCTTCCCTCCTTCCTTCCTTCCTCCCTCCTTTCCTTCCTTCTTCCTCCTTTCCTCCTTTCCTTCCTTGACTCGAGGACAACAGGAGGGTTAAGAGCTGTAATGTGGCGGTGTTTACTGTTGCCATGACTACGTAGGTTTCATATCACAAATACAATTCCCACAGTAGCCTTTCAGGAAATCTGTAGCCAGCGTCCTTTTATCTTTTTTTAGCAAAGGTAACTCAAACAGCAGGTAGTGTAGTAATGCATGTTTTTCAGACTATTTTAGCGGCTTTTTCAGTGGATTCTTGCTCATCTTTGAGTAAAAATGGAGCAATGTTGCAGTCAAAAGTTTGGGCTCACTTTCTTTCTTTCAAGGGGAAGAGAAGGTGGGTCCAGTACTGGAGGAAAAAGCTTTGCATACACACACACAATACTTATTAGTGGATCATTTTCAAGCCAAGTGAAGGTCAGTCATTTATTAAACCATTGTAATGTTTGCCTTTAGTGTCCTTACCTTGAAAAGACCCCCCCCCTCCTCCTTCTGCAGCTTGTTTACATCCCCCCCATCCTTTAATTCTCTCTGTACGCTCGGCTACCTGAGAATGAATTAACAGGCCGGACATTCATCAAAGTGACGTTATTCATATTCATCGTCCCCTCTGCTGGCACGCTGCCACATTTAAGATTAATTTAAAGGGATGAAAGAGACAGAAGGAGAAGGAGAGTGGACAGACTTTCAACCACGACTGCAGTGACTCAGACGTTCGCTGCTTCATCTGCATACAGAGCAGAGACACTGATGGGTTTTTTTGTTCTTCTGTTTTTTTTGCAGGATGAGAAGAACCAAGTGCTGACCACCAACATCTGGCTACAGCTGGTGAGTTTTATCAGTTATCAGTGGACAAAAACATTATCAGGAATTATATGATCAACAAAAAACCCAACATGTATCTCTTTGATTGTATGTAGTATGCAGTATTACAGTAAAAGTACTGCAGTATTATAGTGATGTAGTATGCAGTATTACAGTAAAAGTACTGCAGTATTATGAGTGATGTAGTATGCAGTATTACAGTAAAAGTACTGCAGTATTATGAGCGATGTAGTATGCAGTATTACAGTAAAAGTACTGCAGTATTTTGAGCGATGTAGTATGCAGTATTACAGTAAAAGTACTGCAGTAATATGACTCATAGTACTGCAGTACTTTTACTGTAATACTGCATACTACATCACTCATAATTTATGAGTGATGTACATCACTCATAATTTATGAGTGATGTGTACTATGCAAACTGTACTACAGTAAAGTACCAGTACCTCAAACTGTACTACAGTAAAGTACAAGTACCTCAAACTGTACTACAGTAAAGTACAAGTCACCCAGTGCTTGCTCACTGAGTGGATGAAGAAAGACAAATATTGTAGTCGTCTGAAGACCTGACCGATCAGCAGATTCCTGTCATACAACTATAGACTGTATATACGAAATGGACGTAACATCCGTGACGTCACCCATTGGTTTGTGGACTGTTGCTCGGAGGCCAATAGTTTCGGATCTGAGCAGCGCCATCTTGAAAATTTCAGGTGCATGCTGGGAAAAATAAAAACACGGATTCTACTTATATGGGCATCAGGAGGAGCATGAGGCGCCCTCCTGAACCTGTGAACCAATCAACCTGTCAATCACGACGTAGCCACGCCCTAATGCATACCCTGCTTTATCGTCACATATAAAATCAGGGAGGCCAAAATGTCCCAAATGTCCCAAATGAACATCATACTGCATTGAAGAAGGCTTTAAACTAGCGATTGAGACCATAAACACATTTTGAAAACGTTTACTGAGGTTAGAAATCAAGTGAGAAGTTGGTGAATTCTCCATTGACTTGTATAGAGACGGAAGTCCTTTTGACACCAAAACGGTCGCCCCCTGGTGGCCTTTTGATAGAATGCAGTTTTAAGTTACTTCCGCGTTGGCCTCATTTCAGAGGACCAGAACTCCCCGCCTGCATACAACCTTTGCAGCCTCTCCTGGACAATAGTTACATTACCGTTGCCATTGGTTACAGATGAGTCTTTTTGTGCCAGTCAGGCTGCTGCAGGATGATGTATAAAACTAACTCTGAGGGGAAGAAACACCAAGTAAACATTGATAATGAATAGAAGCCTGCAGCCACATCTTCCCATCCTTCCTTCAGCTCAGCTCCAGGAGAGACTCTGGAGGAATCACATAACTACCAGCTCTGGTGTTTGACCCAGATAAGTTTGCTGTGATGGAGGAAAAACTCGAGCGCCAACTTCCTTCTCTGTTTCCACAAATACTTCATCTACACATGTACACCTATCTGACGTCGCCTCCTGCTTCGTCTCTTTTCTCTTAACCTTTGTGTCGTCCTCCCGGGTCAAATTGACCCCGTCTGTTTTGACTGTTCCTTCTTTCCTACCTTCCTTCCTTCTTTCCTTCCCTCCTTCCTTCCTTCCTCCGTTCCTTCCTTCCTCCCTTCCTTCTTTCCTCCCTCCCTCCTTCCTTCCTCCGTTCCTTCCTTCCTCCCTTCCTCTATTCCTTTCTCCCTCCCTCTCTCCTTCCTTCTTTCCTCCCTTCCTTCCTTCCTTCTTTCCTCCCTCCCTCCTTCTGTCTTTCTTTCCCTGCCATTACCTCCCTTCTTTCTTCTGTCCTTCTTTCCTTCCCTCCTTCCTTTCTCCCTCCCTCTCTCCTTCCTTCTTTCCTCCCTTCCTTCCTTCCTTTCCTCCTTTCCTTCCTACTTCTTCCCCCCTTTCCTTCCTTCTTCCTCTCTTGCATTTTTCCTTCCTCCCTCCCTTTCTTCCTTTCTTTCCTCCTTCCGTCTGTCCTTCCTCCCTCCCTCCTTCTCTCCTTATTTCCTTCCTCCCTCCTTTCCTTCCTTCTTCCTCCCTTCCTTCCTCCCTCCTTTCCTTCCTTCTTCCTGCCTTCCATCCTCCCTCCTTTCCTTCCTTCTGTCCTCCCTCCTTTCCTTCCTTCTTCTTCCTTCTTCCTCCCTCCCTCCCTTTCTTCCTTTCCTTCCTTCTTCCTGCCTACCTTCCTCCCTCCTTTCCTTCCTTCTTCCTCCCTTCCTTCCTCCCTCACTCCCTTCCTTCCTTCCTTCTTTCCTTCCTTCTTCCTCCCTTCCTTCCTTGACTCGAGGACAACAGGAGGGTTAAACCTCATCTCATTCCACGAAAAGCTTTATTTTTTTCTTGCCTTTTGTTGGCCTGAGCTGACTCTGGTGGTGTGAGTGTCGGAGCTGATGGTGAGTGCAGGAATTCATTAGGAGAGCTTCTTAAACCCATTTCATGCAGCTGTCCAAATTTAATTAGGTTTCATATCAGGTCCTCTGGAAATGTGTGTTTGTAAAGTGGTGATGCACTAATCCGGACTAATCTGCTCCTCTCGGATGGAAAGGTTGGTTCCTCCCCGGAGACTCGGCATTTCCTCTCTGCAGCACCCTCCCAGGACCAACTAGTCTTTTAGCTTAATTTAATTTGGCGTTGGCATCTCTACTCCTCCTTCACTGCTGTTGTTGCTGCTGCTGCTGCTGCTGCTGCTCCTGGAGTCTTTGTGTTTTTTGGCGGAGGGGATGAATGTCTGTAAGCGAGAGGAAACATTTCTGCACAGGGAGCTGTGTGGGTTTGTTAATGTCAGAGTTTTACCGCCACTTTTTGGGAGTTTTTCTCCTGGCAAAATAGAAAACTTTGCTTGATGGATTAAAAAAACAGTCTCTATCGACATTTTGGAGCAGATTTCTCACCTCAGGGTCTCATGACGAGCTTATTTTTATAGTGTTTCAATTATTTTCTCAAGTATATTCTTTTTATTTGCAAGCTGTTAGAAGCCAGACACATATCACTAAGCACAGGACAAACCTACCAACACTTAAAATGCACAGTTCTCAAATGATCCCATTAAATGATACCTCGATTGGGAGCTATGGTGTGCTGACTTTTTTGGTCCAGCACCTGTTTTTTTTAAAATTCCAGATGTGTGCATCTGCTTGAGCTGGGCATCGGTACTCGAAACCTTTTAAGGTATCAACCAAAATAAATCGATACCAAGTAGTATCGAAACATCGCCTACCTGCAATCGATCCTTTTTGCACCCAGAGCTACAAAATATGACTATTTGTATGGACTTGCTCACAGCCAATCAACAGCAGGCATTCTTGGCTTTAACTCAGACGGGGAGTTCTGGTCCTCCGAAATGAGGCCAATGCAGAAGTAATTTAAAACTGCATTCTATCAAAAGGCCACCAGGGGGCGACCGTTTTGGTGTCAAAAGGACTTCCGTCTCTATACAAGTCAATGGAGAATTCACCAACTTCTCACTTGATTTCTAACCTCAGTAAACGTGGCTACGTCCTGATTGACAGGTTGATTGGTTCACAGGTTCAGGAGGGCGCCTCATGCTCCTCCTGATGCCCATATAAGTAGAATCCGTGTTTTTATTTTTCCCAGCATGCACCTGAAATTTTCAAGATGGTGCTGCCCAGATCCTAACTATTCGCTTCCAAGCAGCAGTCAACAAACCAATGGGTGACGTCACGGATGTTACGTCCATTTTATATACAGTCTATGATTTAACCCGACATGTGATTGATCCACTGCCACAGCAGCTACAACCCGTCTGTGGTGGTGAAGTCGTGGTGAATTTGAGTTAGCGCGCTTAGCAGTTTAGCAGCCAAGATGCCACCTAAACGCTTTAAAGTGAGTCTACACTATACGCCTGTTACACCGGATACAAGACAGAGACCTAAATGTGTTAATGAGAATCTAATGAAGTACTCAGTTGGTATCAGTATCACTTTAACCTTTGTGTTGTCCTCCCCGGTCAAATTGACCCCGTCTGTTTTGACTGTTCCTTCTTTCCTTCCTCCATCCCTCCCTCCTTCTTTCCTTCCCTCCTTCCTTCCTCCCTTCCTTTTTTCTTCTGTCCATCTATCCTTCTTTCCTCTTTTCCTCCCTCCGTCCTACTTTCCTTCCTTCCTTCTTTCCTCCGTCCTTCCTTACTTTCCTTCCTCCCTTCATTCTTTCCTTTCCTCCCTCCCTTCTATCCTCCCTCCCTCCTCCCTTCCTTTCGTCTGTCCTTCCTCCCTCCTTCTCGCTTTCTTTCCTTCCCTCCTTCCCTCATTCCTTCCTTCCTTCCTCCCTTTCTTCCTCCCTCTTTCCCTTCCTTCCTTCCTTCCTCCTTTCCTTCCTTCCTTTCCTACCTTCTTCCTCCTTTCTTTCCTTCCTCCCTCCCTTCCTTCCTTCCTTCTTCCTCCCTTCCTTCCTTGACTCGAGGACAACAGGAGGGTTAAGGGTACTTGGATTGGTGCTGCTAGGAGGTTTATTCATGAACAAAAGACTCCAAACCATATAAACAGGCTTTAAGCTAAATGCTAACATCAACAAGACAAAACATGCTTACATTTAGCAGGTATAATGTTTGTCATGCATGTTGTGTTCTGCTCATATGTCCATGAAACAAATCCGAGGCTGATCAGAACATCATTAGTTTTGCAGCCATTTGGTAATAAAGAAAAAATATTTAGACCTTATTATAGAACTATATGAAAAGTTAATATTCAAGCTCCTCGCCCCTGTCTCTGAGGCTGAGCCCAGACACTCTCTGGAGGAAACTAATTTAAGCTGCTTGTGTCCATGATCTCATTGCTTTAAGCCACTACCCAAAGCTCATGACCGTAGGTGAGGGTTGGAACGTGGTCCGACTGATAAATCGGGAGCTTTGCCTTCTGGCTCTGCTCGTTCTTCACCACATCGTCTTGGGGGAAATAAATCCAAATTAAACAACAAAATCTGTAATTGCTCCATGAACTCCACATCGACACATGGATGTTTTTTTTATGATCTGACAGATGATATTTCAATCAAGTTTAATATATATGTGTACAATGAGATAAAGTGCTTGAACTCCATGAGGACATCATCCCAGAACAGCCGCGGGATAAATCCACCATGAAGTCCAGACACTGGTGCTGGTGAGGCTGATAAAGATGGAGAGGTGGTGGGTGAACATAACAGCTGTATACCAGACTACAGCAGAGAGAGAGAGACATATAAACATATAAATAAAGATGATAGGCTTACAATGACAGTATGAGCAACAGGTGACGACTGAAACTCAAACTACGCCACCTGAACATTGACAACCAGGAAATAAGTGAACATGCATGAGAGGAGACTAATAGGTGGCAGGGTTATTATAGTTAACAAAAATTATATCTGAACCTGTTGTTTTTGTTGAGAAGACAGTCTCAATAACCAAAGGGGACCAGTCATGTGCCTGAACGCCTTCAATGAAAGATTGTTCATGAACTTGTTCATATATACCTCCTTTCCTTCCTTCTTTCCTTCCCTCCTTCCTTCCTTCCTTCCTCCCTCCCTCCCTCCTTTCCTTCCTTCTTCCTTCCTCCCTCCCTCCTTTCCTTCCTTCATCCTTCCTTCTTTCCTTCCTTCTTCCCTCCCATCCTTCCTTCCTTCCTTCCTTCCTTCCTTCCTTCCTTCCTTCCTTCCTTTCCTTCCTCCTTTCCTTCCTTCTTTTCTTTCCTCTCTTCTTTCCTCCCTCCTTTCTTTCCTTCCTTCTTTCCTTCCTGCCTTCCTTCCTTCCTCCCTCCCTCCTTTCCTTCCTTCTTTCCTCCTTCCCTCCTACCTTCCTTCTTTCCTTCCCGCCTTCCTTCCTTCCTCCCTCCTTTCCTTCATCCCTTCCTTCTTTTCTTTCCTCTCTTCCTTCCTCCCTTCTTTCCTTCCTTCTTTCCTTCCTCCCTACCTCCTTTCCTTCCTTCTTTCCTTCCCTCCTTCCTTCCTTCCTTCCTCCCTCCCTCCCTCCTTTCCTTCCTTCTTCCTTCCCCCCTCCCTCCTTTCCTTCCTTCATCCTTCCTTCTTTCGTTCCTTCTTTCCTTCCCTCCTTCCTTCCTTCCTCCCTCCCTCCTTTCCTTCCTCCCTCCCTCCTTTTCTTCCTTCCTCCCTTTCTTCCTTCCTCCCTCCCTCCTTTCCTTCCTTCTTCCTTCCTTCTTCACTTCCTTCTTCCCTCCCATCCTTCCTTCCTTGACTCGAGGACAACAGGAGGGTTAAATCAGGGTACAGTATTAGTATCACACTAAAGGATGAACACACTACTCACTAATCATTTTGGGCGAACTGAACGTATTGTATTTCTGCCTGATGAACGTTATTGTGAACGAGTTCATTCTGGCGTTTGTGAACGGCGCTCTCTCACAGTTTAACTTCGTTTAAGAGAAGCCAGATTTCCATAGAAAACCCGGCTAAAACACACGGTAAACAGGCCTTAATATGTAACGGAAAAAACCCAATCTGGCAACAGCAGCCACCACAGAGTCGCACCGCCGCATGCGTCATCAAAATGTGAAACATGGAGGCAAAAACAAATGAAGGCAGCAGCACTATAGACATATATACTAACCCTAACCCTTGTATATGTGTCTATGAGCAGCACCATAGACATATATACTAACCCTAACCCATGCATATATGTCTATGAGCAGCACCATAGACATATATACTAACCCTAACCCATGTATATATGTCTATGAGCAGCACCATAGACATATATACTAACCCTAACCCATGTATATATGTCTATGAGCAGCACCATAGACATATATACTAACCCTAACCCATGCATATATGTCTATGAGCAGCACCATAGACATATATACTAACCCTAACCCATGCATATATGTCTATGAGCAGCACCATAGACATGTATACTAACCCATGTATATATGTCTATGAGCAGCACTACCTCAGACTCTGCCTCCACCATTAATACGGCATCTTCGTATGATTACTTAAAACTATTTTGAAATCTGATGCATAGTTTCAGTGTTAAAACTGATCAAATAATTGCTGTTTGTGGTTATATATGGGTTGTGCCCCCCCCCCCCCCCTTAAATTTGTGGCCAAGGAGAACTTGTTTTTCATCTCTCAGTGAACAGGAAGTGTTATACAGGTTGCAACGGCTCCTGTTTGACATTTACTACTTTGAGATGATGCACTTTTATATCACTGTACTCTATGAAATCACTGAGTGGGCCAAACTTAAATGGGACTGTCGGGAGATTGAACTGGTTTAGCTCCCAGTTAACTGTCTTTTGTCCTAGTCTGCAGTCACCTTGCATTATATTAACCTCGAGGATGCTCAGATATGGATGCCTATCCCTTCCAATAAGTGTCTAAGGAAACTAAATCCTCACCATAATACTGGTTTCTTATGTCTCTTTGGGGCCGACTGTGAATCTTTACATATTTCATATACATATTTCTTTCCTCCCTCCCTCCTACCTTCCTTCCTTCCTTATTTCCTGTCCTTCCTTCCTTCCTTCCTTTCCTTCCTCCCTTCCTTCTTTTCTTTCCTCTCTTCCTTCCTCCCTCCTTTCCTTCTTTCTTTCCTTCCTGCCTTCCTTCCTTCCTCCCTCCCTCCTTTCCTTCCTTCTTTCCTCCCTCCCTCCTACCTTCCTTCTTTCCTTCCCGCCTTCCTTCCTTCCTCCCTCCTTTCCTTCATCCCTTCCTCCCTTCCTTCTTTTCTTTCCTCTCTTCCTTCCTCCCTCCTTTCCTTCTTTCCTTCCCTCCTTCCTTCCTTCCTTCCTCCCTCCCTCCTTTCCTTCCTTCTTCCTTCCTCCCTCCCTCCTTTCCTTCCTTCTTCCTTCCTTCTTCCCTCCCATCCTTCCTTCCTTGACTCGAGGACACCAGGAGGGTTAAATCAGGGTACAGTATCAGTATCACACTAAAGGATGAACACACTACTCACTAATCCCAAAATACATGAAATAATTGTCTCTTATCTGAACTCGCTGCAATCCGACCAGCTAATGCAGCTCTGGGACGTCTTGACATGTAGGATTGTGCATAAACAGCCATCTGTTCTGTAGTCTATGTTGTAGAAGTTGTTCACGTTGTCCACTCCTGCATCTCATGTCTGATTCTGTGCCCACCCCCTCTTAGATTTAGGTTGTATTTGTGGCCAAGGAGAACTTGTTTTTCATCTCTCAGTGAACAGGAAGTGTTATACAGGTTTCAACGGCTTCTATTTGACATTTATTACTTTGAGATGATGCACTTTTATATCACTGTACTCTATGAAATCACTGAGTGGACCAAACTTAAATGGGACTGTTGGGAGATTGAACTGGTTTAGCTCTCAGTTAACTGTCCTTTGTCCTAGTTTACAGTCACCTTGCATTATATTAACCCCGTAGATGCTCAGAAATGGACGCCTATCGCTCCTAATAAGTGTCTAAAAAAAACTAAATCCTCACCATAATACTTTTCTTTCCTCCCTCCCTCCTACCTTCCTTCCTTCCTTATTTCCTGTCCTTCCTTCCTTACTTCCTTCCTTCCTTCCTTCCTTCCTTTCCTTCCTCCCTTCCTTCTTTTCTTTCCTCTCTTCCTTCCTCCCTCCTTTCCTTCCTTCTTTCCTTCCTGCCTTCCTTCCTTCCTCCCTCCCTCCTTTCCTTCCTTCTTTCCTCCCTCCCTCCTACCTTCCTTCTTTCCTTCCCGCCTTCCTTCCTTCCTCCCTCCTTTCCTTCATCCCTTCCTTTTTTTCTTTCCTCTCTTCCTTCCTCCCTCCTTTCCTTCCTTCTTTCCTTCCTTCTTTCCTTCCTTCCTTCCTTCCTTCCTCCCTCCCTCCTTTCCTTCCTTCTTCCTTCCTCCCTCCCTTCTTTCCTTCCTTCCTCCCTTCCTTCTTTTCTTTCCTCTCTTCCTTCCTTCCTCCTTTCCTTCCTTCTTTCCTTCCCGCCTTCCTTCCTTCCTCCCTCCTTTCCTTCCTTCTTTCCTTTCCTTCCTCTCTTCCTTCCTCCCTTTCTTCCTTCCTCCCTCCCTCCTTTCCTTCCTTCTTTCCTTCCTGCCTTCCTTCCTTCCTCCCTCCCTCCTTTCCTTCCTTCTTTCCTCCTTCCCCCCTACCTTCCTTCTTTCCTTCCCGCCTTCCTTCCTTCCTCCCTCCTTTCCTTCATCCCTTCCTTCTTTTCTTTCTTCTCTTCCTTCCTCCCTCCTTTCCTTCCTTCCTTCCTCCCTACCTCCTTTCCTTCCTTCTTTCCTTCCCTCCTTCCTTCCTTCCTTCCTCCCTCCCTCCCTCCTTTCCTTCCTTCTTCCTTCCTCCCTCCCTCCTTTCCTTCCTTCATCCTTCCTTCTTTCCTTCCTTCTTCCCTCCCATCCTTCCTTCCTTCCTTCCTTCCTTCCTTTCCTTCCTCCCTTCCTTCTTTTCTTTCCTCTCTTCCTTCCTCCCTCCTTTCCTTCCTTCTTTCCTTCCTGCCTTCCTTCCTTCCTCCCTCCCTCCCTCCTTTCCTTCCTTCTTTCCTCCCTCCCTCCTACCTTCCTTCTTCCCTCCCATCCTTCCTTGACTCGAGGACAACAGGAGGGTTAGATCAGGGTACAGTATTAGTATCACACTAAAGGATGAACACACTACTCACTAATCCCAAAATACATGAAATAATTGTCTCTTATCTGAACTCGCTGCAATCCGACCAGTTAATGCAGCTCTGGGACGTCTTGACATGTTAGATTTTTTATGTTTTCTGCATTTTTTTCCTTCCTTTTTGAATCTTGAGTTAAAAAACATCTTTTTGCATCAGCTGGACTTCTTCTCTTTATAGTTTTTGGGGGGTTTTCTTTTGACTGTTCTGACTCCTTTTAAGGCTTTGAACCTTTTTGACATGAGAGAAGAGAAGCACAGACTTCCTCACCTGCACATTAAAAATACATATAAATACTGGATATGAAACAGTTTCTCATCTGGCTTTTGATGTTCTTTGAGGTCTCAGTAGTTTCATCAGCTTTTTTTTAGTTAACTCTGGATGTGAGTATATTTGTGGTAAGTGCAAAATATCACTGTTTTTAATTAGAGAGCGGTGACGTCATTTAACAGACAGAATAAGTCATGTAAGTTTAATATACACTACCGGTCAGAAGTTTTAGAACACCCCAATTTTTGCAGTTTTTTATTGAAATTCAAGCAGTTCAAGTCCAATGAATAGCTTGAAATGGTACAAAGGTAAGTGGTGAACTGCCAGAGGTTTAAAAAAAAAAAGGTAAAGTTACCCAAAACTGAAAATTATACAAAAACACTTAAAAATGTTGGTGTTTCCTACAGAGAAATTGCGAAGAAAGTCGAGGTGTCAGTGAGTACAGTTTGACTCAGAAACTGGAGGAAACTCTGACAGGAAGAGGTCTGGCAGACTCAAAGCCACAACAGAGTCAGAAGCTTGGCCATAGCTACCATTGAGGACACCGAGGTATTGTTTTCTTGAAGTTTTGTTTAATTGTGAAGTGAAAATAGCCGACGAGACAATTATCCTTGCATCAACGGACCGTCATGTGACACGTACTTGAAGATTCCGCTGCCATGTCAAAACGAAAGTATCCGGCTATAGCCAGCGGTGGAGTGAAGCCTTGAAATCGCCAGAAATATGTTTATGTCTACATTTGTGAATTGGACTTGACCCGATTTTGCAAACTGTTCATTCATTGGACGAGCCCTTTTCTCCCAGCAGGCCGTGCATCATTCCACATTTTAAGAACAAACAAAGAAAATAATATATTGCAGTTATAATTTTTACATATACAACCATGGAAGTTGTAGAATACTGAAATAGGAGTTGATTTAAGTTGCAAAATTGGAAATGATAAGAAAGAACTGGATCACAAGAATGACCATGACTGAGAAATGCACAACAAGAAAGCGTTATAAATACCTCATGGATGAAACCAAACAGTCATATAAATTGTGGTCTCATTTTGACCTCGGTATTTGAAAAATCCTGGTTACGGCCTTGGTCAGAAGACAAGTTTCTGAGAGTCAACAGCTTGCTAATAGGCGGCTCACAGGACAACAGCTTCATACTTCATAGTGGTCGTAGTAAGCAAGTCTCAGTTTCAACTGTGAAGAGAAGACTTCCAGTTGCAGGTTTGACAGATGGAGGGTTAGGGTGCTAAGACGTCAGAATAAGAAGAAGAGGCTTGGCCTGGGCCATGAAACACCGCCAATGGACTACTGAAGACTGGAAGAAGCTGTTATGGACTGATTCCTTCCTCCCTTCCTTCTCTTCTTTCCTCCGTCCTTCCTTCCTTCCTTCTTTCCTTCCCGCCTTCCTTCCTTCCTCCGTCCCTCCTTTCCATCCTTCTTTCCTTCCCTCCTTCCTTCCTTCCTCCCTCCCTCCTTTCCTTCCTCCCTCCCTCCTTTTCTTCCTTCCTTCTTTCCTTCTTCCTTCCTCCCTCCCTCCTTTCCTTCCTTTTTCCTTCCTTCTTTCCTTCCTTCTTCCCTCTCATCCTTCCTTCATTGACTCGAGGACAACAGGAGGGTTAAATCAGGGTACAGTATTAGTATCACACTAAAGGATGAACATACTACTCACTAATCCCAAAATACATGAAATAATTGTCTCTTATCTGAACTCGCTGCAATCCGACCAGTTAATGCAGCTCTGGGACGTCTTGACATGTAGGATTATGGACTGATGAATCAAAATTTAAATTATTCTGTACGCCATCGAGTAGGCGAAAGGATGGTTCCTCGGTGTGTGACATTAACTGTTAAACATGGAGGAGGAAGCATGATGGTCTGGGGCTGTTTTTCTGAATCTAGGGTCGGCCACCACAGCATTCTGCAGCACCATGCAGAACCCTGTGGTATGCACGTAGTTGGTCAGGGGTTCATCCTACAGCAACATAATGACCCAGAACATGAGTCCAAGCTATGACACAACTACCTTGAAACTAGCTTGTAACATTTTTTCAATAAAAAATTGGAAAAATTGGGGTGTTCTAAAACTTTTGACCAGTAGTGTAATAATGCAATTTTAAACTATACAATTATAATTCAATCAAAGTAAAACTTAAGAAACAAAATAGAGAGAATGCCGAGCTCATGATTGGTGCAGTGGTTACCTGAATCGGTAAGCACATTTTCATGCAGAGAATTACTCTGATTACTTTTCATTAGAAGCACAATCATCAACAGTTGCAGTTAACCCTCCTGTTGTCCTCGAGGAAAGAAGGAAAGGAAGGGATGAAGGAGGAAGGAAAGGGGGAAGGAAGGGAGGAAGAAGGAAGGAAAGGAGGGAGGAAAGAAGGAAAGTAAGGGAGGAAAGAAGGAAAGTAAGGGAGGAAGGAAGGAAAGGAGGGAGGAAGGAAGGGAGGAAAGGAAGCAAGGAAGGGAGGAAAGGAAGGAAGGACGGAGGAAAGAAGGAAGGAAGGAAGGAGGGAGAAAGGAAAAGAGGAAGGGAGGATGGAAGGAAAGATGGACAGAGGAAAGAAGGAGGGAGGGAGGAAGGAAGGACATAAGGATGGAAGAAAGGGGGATGGAGGAAGGAAAGACGGAAGGGAGGAAAGAAAGAGAGAAGGAGGGAGGGAGGAAGGACAGAAGGATGGAAGAAAGGGAGGAAAGAAGGAACAGTCAAAACAAATGGGGTCAATTTGACCCAAGAGGACGACACAAAGGTTAAATAGTGTAGTTTCTCAAATAATGTGATTTTATAGGCATTTAATTCTGCAGATGACTCTTTCAGGTTACCTGCAGGTCTGGAAGGTTTTCTAAATCTTAAAAATTCTTAAGTTTAATTAACAAAAGTCTTAAATATTTGCAGTAGTCAGTAACATTATTAGTACATTATGTGTTTCTGGCTGTCGGGAGACTACAGTGAGACTGGTGTGACAGAGGATTGTGCTGCAGGAAGCTGGTTAATCCTCCTTTTGTTGGGTTTTAAACAGCAACATCAG
>NC_084975.1:3131811-3150340 GCF_963691925.1 Scomber scombrus | reverse complement strand
AACCTCTTGTTTTCTCACCATTACTTTCTGATTATTTCATTATCTTTATATAACAAAGCTTATTTTCTTCAGGCATTGAAATAATTACAGTAACTTCCAATCTCAAGATAACTACTTTAACCCTTACATACTATTCAGGATCAAATTTGACTTTATGTATATTTGTAGTTAGTTCAAACTGTAAATATTCTTCACTTCCTACATCTCATAAAACTATAATCATACTAAAATCTCAGTTACCGTCATCCTTAACCCTCCTGTTGTCCTGGAGTCAAACAAGGAAGGAAGGAAGGAAGGCAGGCAGGCAGGCAGGCAGGCAGGCAGGCAGGCAGGCAGGCAGGAAGGAAGGAAGGGAAGGAAGGTAGGAGGGAGGGAGGGAGGGAGAAAGGAAAAGAGGAAGGGAGGAAGGAATGAAAGAAGGACAGAGGAAAGAAGGAAAGGAGGAAGGTAGGGGGAGGAAAGAAAGAGAGAAGGAGGGAAGGAAAGAAGGAAAGAAGGAGGGAGGGAGGAAGGAAGAAAAGGAAGGAAGGAAGGAAGGAAGGAAGGGAGGAAGGAAGGAAGGAAGGAAGGGAGGGAGAAAGGAAAAGAGGAAGTGAGGAAGGAAGGAAAGAAGGACAGAGGATAGAAGGAAAGGATGAAGGTAGGGGGAGGAAAGAAAGAGAGAAAGAGGGAGGAAGGAAGGAGGGAAGGAAAGAAGGAAGGAAGGAAGGAAGGACGGCAGGAAGGAAGGAAGGAAAGAAAGAAGGAGGGAGGGAGGAAGGAAGGAAGGAAGGAAGGAAGGAAGGAGGGAAGGAAAGAAGGAAGGAAGGAAGGAATGAAGGAAGGAAGGAAAGAAGGAAGGAAGGAAGGAAGGAAGGAAGGAAAGAAGGAAGGAAGGAAGGAAGGAAGGAATGAAGGAAGGAAGGAAGGAAGGAAGGAAGGAAAGAAGGAGGGAGGGAGGAAGGAAGTAAGTAAGTAAGGAAGGAACAGACAAAACAGACGGGGTCAATTTGACCCGGGAGGACGACACAAAGGGGATCATTAAACTTTCATCTGTTTTTTGGGAGGAAGCAGGTTTGGGAACAGATTGGATTTCCCAGCAGATCCACACAAAGTTAATGGAAAACTAAAAAAACGCAGTCCTCCAGAGCAGAATGATGGTTTCCCCTAGAGGAGACCGCACACGTTTTCTTGTTTATCTGTCGGGAGAAAAAAAGTCATAATTTAAAATTTTGTTATGTACTTTTCAAAATAGAGTTTGTCCCACGGTGTCTGTAAAGTCTGTTGGGAGACAGTTTGTCCTCCGTCTGCACAAATCCATTTATTTTCTGTTCTTCTTTCTGAATTCGGAGTGTTTGGAGTCTTTTGGTTCCTGCCAATCAACCCTCCTGTTTATCTCTGTTGCCTTTAACCCTCCTGTTGTCCTCGAGTCAAGGGAAAAAGGGAGGGAGGAGGAAGGGAGGGAGGAAGGAAGGAAGGAAAGGAAGGAGGGAAGAAGGAGGGAAGGAAGGAAAGGAGGGAAGGAGGAAGGAGGGAAGGAAGGAAGGAGGGAGGGAAGGAAAGAAAGAGAGAAGGAGGGAGGAAGGACAGAAGGAAGGGAGGAAGGAGGAAAGGAAAGAAAGAGAGAAGGAGGGATGGAGGAAGGAAGGAAGGAAAGAAGGAAGGAAGAAAGGAAAGAAAGAGAGAAGGAGGGAGGGAGGAAAGAAGTAAGGAAGGAAGAAAGGAAGGAAAGAAAGAGAGAAGGAGGGAGGAAGGACAGACAGAAGGAAGGAAGGAAGGGTGGAGGGAGGGAGGATAAAAGGGAGGGAGGAAGGGAGGGAGGAAGGGAGGAAAGGAAAGAAGGAAGGAAAGGAAGTGAGGAAGGATGGAGGAAAGAAGGGAGGGAGGGAGGAAGGAAGGAAGGAAGGAAAGAAAGAGAGAAGGAGGGAGGGAGGAAGGAAAGAAGGAAGGAAGGAATGAAGGAGGGAAGGAAAGAAAGAGAGAAGGAGGGAGGAAGGACAGACGGAAGGAAGGAAGGAAAGACGGAGGAAGAAGGAAGGAGGGAGGGAGGGAGAAAGGAAAAGATGACAGAAGAAAAAGGAAGGGAGGAAGGAACAGGAACAATTTGAATTTATTTTTAGATTTGATATTGATCTGAGAGTGGGAGAAAATCCAAAAAGTATTTTCACTTCTTTAACCTTGTTTTGATCCTCTTGTTTATGTTTTCCCCTCTCAGTACTTTAATCTTTATCTTTTCATTTCTTAATCTCCTCCACACAGCTTGCATTCATAATCTCAAACTGTCATCAGTTCTTAAACCGAACACACGTCTGAATCTTTCTTCTAATTTCAGGGATTTTTAAGAGCACCTGCTACATCGACGTCCGCTGGTTCCCGTTCGACGTGCAGCGCTGCGACCTGAAGTTCGGCTCCTGGACGTACGGCGGCTGGTCTCTGGACCTGCAGATGATCGAGGCCGATATCACAGGATACATCGCCAATGGAGAGTGGGACCTTGTGGGTAAGAAGACATCAATAATCTCTAAAGGGAACATATCGTGCCTTTTATGATTTGCTTTATAACTTTTTCTGATGTCGGATATTAAACGTGGTCGAAGGTCCAAAACCTGAGGTGAAGATATGTAAAAATGTGCTTTAACCCTCCTGTTGTCCTCGAGTCAAGGAAGGAAGGGAGGAAGAAGGAAGGAAAGGAGGAAGGAAGGGAGGGAGAAGGATTTAAAGGAGGGGGAAGGCAGGAGGCAAGGAAGAAAGGAAGGAAGGGAGGAAAGGAAAGGAAGGAAGGAAGGTAGGAGGCAGGAAGGAAGGACAAGGAAGGAAGGAAGGACGGAGGAAAGAAGGAAGGGAGGGAGGTAGGGGAGTAAAGAAAGAGAGAAGGAGGGAGGGAGGGAGGAAAGAAGGAAGGAAGGATGGAAAAAAGGAGGGAGGGAGGAAGGAAGGACAGAAGGAAGGAAGAAAGGGGGAGGGAGGAAGGAAAGAAGGAAGGGAGGAAAGAAACAGAAGGAGGGAGGGAGGAAAGGACAGACGGAAGAAAGAAAGGAAGGGAGGAAAGAAGGAATAGTCAAAACAGACGGGGTCAATTTGACCCGGGAGGACGACATGTGTAAATCATGCAAAGATATTCTAGTATGTAAGTATAGATCTGGAAATGAAACATGACCCTAAGCATGCATCTGTTCTCACACTTCAGACGTGATCCAGCTCCAACATTTATGGATGGATTTGAGAAGTTGACATTTGGAGTAAAGAAGGGGAGAAAGAAGTGAAATCCTGCTACTATAGTTAGTTTATGTAGCCTCCAGAGCCGGAGGAAGCTTCCTGAGATGGGGGAGGGCGAGGGGGAGGAGGGTTTGGTTTAGTTTATCATGCCAGAATATGTTCATTTTATCTTCCTAAAACTCTCTCTTTGTGTTATGTGGAGTAGAGCAGGTGAACCCAAATGCAGGAGACAGCAGGCTGAGCAAAAAGGCTGAGGAATAACTTCTTTATTTTAGGATCGTGCAGGCAAAAACAAAAGCTGGCAGATCAGAGCGAAACAGAAACAGAATACAGAACAAAGGATCCAACTAAACCCTGGGGCAGGCTGCGAGCTGATTGGCTGCAGGAGAGGGAAAAAAACAACAGGGAGCAGGGCAGGTGTGGAGCACAGTTACACAGAAAGGGAATCAGAGCAAACAGAAATAAAAAAAAAACACAGAAAACACAGTGTAACCATGCAGAAAACACCACAGACCTCACATGCACACAACTTCAATAAGTGCACGTGTCACGAAGAGCAAACACAGCAACATAAACTTCTGCATGTATTGCTGTTGACAAGAAAGAAAAAAATAAATCGGTCTGTCAAGCTGCATATTAAGTCAGCATGAAACAACATACATCAGAGTAAAAGAGACAACTGCAGCTCTGAATAACATAACTAATGTTTCAGGTGGTTATTTTTTTATATATCTTTTTTACTTCAGTCTCTCTTTCACACTCTGCCAGCAAACTGTCTCTTTATTTCTTCTTTCCCTCTGGAAACAGGAGATGCTCTTTCACCTCGCTGTCTTGTCGGTGTTGCACCTTTGCACGATAGCAAGAACAAAATCACTGTTGCATGTTGTTCATAGACTGTACAAAAAGAACAAGAGATTGTCCTCAGGTCAAGGAAGGACAGGAGGAAGCAAGCAAGGAAGGAAGGAAGGGAGGAAAAAAGGGAGGAAGGAAGGAAGGAAGGAAGGAAGGCAGGCAGGCAGACAGGCAGGTAGGCAGGCAGGCAGGCAGGCAGGCAGGCAGGAAGGAAGGAAGGAAGGAAGGAAGGAAGGAAGGAAGGAAGGAAGGAAGGAAGGAAGGAAGTGGGGAAAGAAGTAAGGGAGGAAGGAAAGGTGGAAAGAGGTACAGGAGGAAGGAGGGACAGGAGGAAGGAAGGAAGGAAGGAAGAGAGGAAGGGAGGAAAGAAGGGAGGAAGGAATGAGGAAGTAAGGAGAGAGGGAAGGGAGGAAGGAAGTAAGGAGAGAGGGAAGAGAGGAAGGAAAGGAGGAAGGAAGAAAGGAAGCAAGGAAGGAAGGAGGACGGAGCAAAGAAAGAAGGAAGGAGGGGAAGAACAAAGGAAAAATTAAAGAAAGAGGGAGGAAGGAAGGAAAGAAGGAACAGTCAAAAGAGATGGGGTCAATTTGACCCGGGAGGACGACAGGAGGGTTAAGACAGAAGCCAGATAGATGTTAGTGGGGTTATTTTAGTCTAGTGTGAAAGTTTCTATAGAGTCGAAAGAAGGGAAGAAGTGTTGGGAAGCTTATTTCACCGTGAGATTCCTTACTTATTATGCAGCAGCCTCCTGGTAAAATAAATAAATTGTTTTAATTAGCTTTTGAAAAGTTTACACTCCGGAGTTTTCTCCCCGACAGCGACTCTATTTAAATGTTCAAGCTGAATGCTGCCGCCTGCGGACTCGGCCATTAAAACCTCGGAGGCTGCTGAATCTGTCTGGCTGCAGAGGAGTGAAGGCTTTCATATCAGCGCTACAATCCAACATTAATCTGCTGGTAATTAAATCCTCCTGCTGCTGTCGAACACATCGGGCCTGCAGGGCGAGCAGACCGCCGCTGCTGCTGCGTGCAGCTCAGTGAACCTGAAGGCTGCTGCTGATGTTGCCGCCGCTGCTGGCAGGCCATGTTTGTACCGCTGGACCGCTCCCAAATGCCAGATCATCCAACAAAGCGTAACCAATGAGTGACATTTATATCGTCAAACTTCAGGTCTGATTCCTTTTACCGCGCTGATTTTATCATAGAACAAATGCTGGGAGGCAGATATCTGCGACCTTCTGGTTTCTCCTGAGCTGATGACAAACAGTTTATCAGACAGAGCTTTAATAAAGTAATAACAATGCATCTGCTGCAGGAGCTCTGAAGATTTAGAATGCATTGTTTTTGTCTCGCGCATCTTTACCTTAATCAAGCTGAATCAAAAGAAAACGTGCATGTTTCCACTCTCAGAAAAAAAGGTGCATATTATCTGTATTATGTTAATTAGTGATGACAGAAGAGTCATTGACAAGAAGTCACTTTATTTACAAAAAGACCTTCCAGCCTTCGTCAGTGTCTCACTGTAAAAAAAAAAAAGAACCACCAGCAGGAGATGAACAAACTTCAAATATTTGCTAAATAGTTAACTTCTGTTTTGTTAAGATTTGATTTAAATCTGGATTGAAACCAAGCTTCAGAGAGAGATATCTTAAAACCTGGAAACACAAAACCAAAACTGTGTGAGGTATAGCAGGCGGGGAGTTCCGGTCCTCTGAAATGAGGCCAACGCTGAAGTAACTTAAAACTGCATTCTATCAAAAGGCCACCAGGGGGCGACCGTTTTGGTGTCAAAAGGACTTCCGTCTCTATACAAGTCAATGGAGAATTCACCAACTTCTCACTTGATTTCTAACCTCAGTAAACGTTTTCAAAATGTGTTTATGGTCTCAATCGCTAGTTTAAAGCCTTCTTCAATGCAGTATGATGTTCATTTGTGACATTTTGGCCTCCCTGATTTTATATGTGACGATAAAGCAGGGTATGCATTAGGGCGTGGCTACGTCGTGATTGACAGGTTGATTGGTTCACAGGTTCAGGAGGGCGCCTCATGCTCCTCCTGATGCCCATATAAGTAGAATCCGTGTTTTTATTTTTCCCAGCATGCACCTGACATTTTTTTAAATGGCGCTGCCCAGATCCGATACTATTGGCTTCCGAGCAGCAGTCCACAAACCAATGGGTGACGTCACGGATGTTACGTCCATTTCTTATATACAGTCTATGAGGTATACATGAAAAAATATCTTTTTTTAAATGTGTGATAATTTGGATGAACATTTTATTTAAATGTATTCTGATATTCTGGAAATGTTGTTAAACTTCTACTATATTTTGGATGGAAACTTGGCTACACACATGAGATTAATAGCAGTGTTTTTCATGTCAATTTTGGAATGAAAGCATCATCCCTGCAGGGCATAATTGGCATTGTGGATCTTGATGTGATAGCACATGGTTTCAGCTTCTGTTGGTGCCCAGCAGCCTGCAGATCAAAGGTCCAGTTCAGAGGACAGAACTGGACCTGCTGCTGCACCACAGCACTGCTGTTGGAGACTAATGATGGAGGCAGGATCATTTTGCTCTCAGGGGAGTTAAAGCTCATCTGTCTGTACCGGCGGATGAGAGAGAGTATGAAATGGAAAGAAAGAAAGATAGTATGAAAGCAAGCAACCTCCAGTGACACTGTTCAGCCAACACACTGTTCAGACTGAGCTTAATTGAAAGTCCCAGCAGCATGTTTCCCATTCAACTCTCCGCCCTCCACCCCCTCCGTCACCTGGCGGAGATTAAAACCAATGTACTGAGCAATGTAGCGATGTATAGGCAAATGAAACGCAGCCACGCATGCTGTACGCTTGTGCAGGGGGATAAAATAGAAGCAGGGAGGTTTAATCTGCCAACTCCTCCCCGCTTCTTCCAGTAATTAATCAGCAAAACAGCCAGAAAAAAAGGGAAAGTGGAACTGAAGGCGGGGGCTCACTGCAGCCAAAAAAAACATTGAGTACAAGTCATTACAGTCTAAGTGATCTAACGCTCTTTATTCAAGTAGTTTAAAAAGCCAATACTGTACATTAGGCAGTAATAAAAAGGTCAGTTTGTGGGTGTTTTATTTGAAATAGTTTTAGGATCAAGCTTCAACTATATGGCTGAATATGAATGAACATTATTATAACTACCCAGTAGTCCATGGACAGGAAAACATGATGTTATATGTTTTTTTTTATTTACAGATAATTCTCCTAAAAAGACGTTCATTTATTGCCATATCAACACAAGGCTGTATTAGACTAGAACAACATCCACCTGAAGGAACAACATATTTTTGAGTGGATGGGGACTTTAAGTAATATTATTGTTGAAAGAAAAAAACTGCTCCTAACTCTTAAAAAGTTGCAGTAGTTAGGGGTGAGAGTTAGAATACTTTCTTAGAAACACACATAGATTAGGTTTAAGATACTAACAAGCTAT
Source organism: Scomber scombrus (assembly GCF_963691925.1). NCBI lineage: Eukaryota > Metazoa > Chordata > Actinopteri > Scombriformes > Scombridae > Scomber > Scomber scombrus. The sequence goes on along the minus strand of NC_084975.1, from coordinate 3,142,829 downwards.
AGTTGTGTTTTCCAGTGAGACGTCCACTGTGTTAACCTTTGTGTCGTCCTCTCGGGTCAAATTGACCCCGTCTGTTTTGACTGTTCCTTCTTTCCTCCCTTCCTTCCTTCCGTCTGTCCTTCCTTCCTCCCTCCTCCACTCTTTCTTTCCTTCCTCTCTCTTTCCTCCCTTCCTTCCTTCCCTTTCTCCCTACCTTCTGTCCATCCTTCCTCCCTCCCTCCTTATTTCCTTCCCTCCTTCCATCCTTTCCTTTCTCCCTCCTTCTCTTTCTTTCCTCCCCCTACCTTCCTCCCTCCTTCCTTCTTTCCTTCCTTCTTTCCTTTCCTCCCTTCCTTCCTCCTTTCCTTCCTTCCTTCCCTCCCTCCTTCCTTCCTTCCTCCCTCCTTTCCTTCCTTCTTCCTTCCTCCATCCCCCTTTCTTCCTTGCTTCTGTCCTTCCTTCTTCCCTCCCCCCTTCTTTCCTTCCCTCCTTCTTTCCTTCCTTCCTTTCTCCCTCCCTCCTACCTTTCTTCCTTCCTTCTTTCCTCCATCCTTCCTTCCTTCCTTTCCTTTCCTCCTTTCCTTTAATCCCTCCTCCCTTCCCTCCTTCCTCCCCCCTTTCCTTCCTTCTTCCTCCCTCCTTTCCTTTCTTCTTCCTCCCTCCTTTCCTTCCTTCTTCCTCCCTACCTTCCTTCTTCCTCCCTCCTTTCCTTCCTTCTTCCTCCCATCCTTCCTTCTTCCTCCCTCCTACCTTTCTTCCTTCCTTCTTTCCTCCATCCTTCCTTCCTTCTTTTCCTTTCCTCCTTTCCTTTAATCCCTCCTCCCTTCCCTCCTTCCTCCCCCCTTTCCTTCCTTCTTCCTCCCTCCTTTCCTTTCTTCTTCCTCCCTCCTTTCCTTCTTCCTCCATCCTTTCCTTCCTTCTTCCTCCCTACCTTCCTTCTTCCTCCCTCCTTTCCTTCCTTCTTCCTCCCATCCTTCCTTCTTCCTCCCTCCTACCTTTCTTCCTTCCTTCTTTCCTCCATCCTTCCTTCCTTCCTTTCCTTTCCTCCTTTCCTTTAATCCCTCCTCCCTTCCCTCCTTCCTCCCCCTTTCCTTCCTTCTTCCTCCCTCCTTTCCTTCCTTCTTCCTCCCTACCTTCCTTCTTCCTCCCTCCTTTCCTTCCTTCTTCCTCCCTACCTTCCTTCTTCCTCCCTCCTTTCCTTCCTTCTTCCTCCCATCCTTCCTTCTTCCTCCCTTCCTTCCTTGACTCGAGGACAAAAGTAGATGGAAGAAGTACGGATGTATTGAGTAGAGTAGCGATCGGTAGAAATGAGGAGAGAATATAAAACAGGTTTTGGTTATTATCCCGTCATCATGTGAGCTTATTAGAATTCGTCATGTTTGGATTTTTCTAATAATCTATCACCGGCGCAGACGTTATGGCAACAGATTATTATTCCAGTAATAAAAACCCAAGCAGGTCTCATTACTGTCAGTCGGCTTCACGCCTCACTGCAGCAGCGACGGAGGGGAGGATTTGATTTTTACTGTGAAATGTTTAAATACCTCTCCTGTGGAGGAATAAATTAGCTTTCTGAGCCATTTGAGGTGAAATGGCCTCGTTCCAGCAGGTCGAGCACAGAATGTGACTAGAGCGAATGTTCATGGTTTAACTGGAGGAAAATTACTCCGTGACTTACACAATGTATGTTTTATATCATCCGTTTTCTACAAGTAAAGTAAAGCTGCAGGTATTTGTTTTTTATGTGAAGCCATTGTGAGAAGGAGTGTCGTGTCACTACTTTACCAGCCAACCAAGTACTTAAGTTAAAAGAGGAACAAATCGTCTTTAACCCTTTACATGCTGTTTATATTCTGACTCATAATTAGTCTCTATACCAATTCACATTCATAAATTCCCCAATCAGTTATTAATAAATGTTTGATTAATCCTTAATGAAGCTGTAATAGATCAAACACAGGGTATTATATTTATCTATGGGGTAAAAAAGATATTCACAATCATTATATATGGTCCAGAACATTTTGCAGAATATGAAGAATGGTGATTTTTGAATTCTGGAATAAACACAGTTCGGATTTGGAAATGTGCTGCACAAAAAAAAAAAAAGCTTTTTATCTCCATTTTTGTATCTTAGGGGTCACATTAGAGAAAAGTATATGGTATTTTTACAGCTCTCAAATGTAAAAATGGGTTGGGATTTAAGCGTTAATATAAGATTACTGAACACAGCAGCACCAGGAGGAATTTCTTGGATTGGAAATGGTTTGAAGCCCAAAGTAGAAGCTTATGGTTGGCGCCATCTTTTTCCATTTAGAGCCAGGACCTTCAAAGTCAGGAGTGCTGGGTGTTTATTTTCACGCTCTGGAAACACGCACTGCCATCTTGAACCCAACATAACATTAGCTACTAATAGGGGCAGGTATCATAATCAAGTAACATTAAACTTAGTCAAATATAACAAAAAATAGTTTGAGTTAGTGTGAGTCCCGGATCCTGGGAGAGCAAGTGAGACGACTGTCAATCCAAGCTGTCAATCATCACCCACACAGCAGACATCAAAGCTACTATAAGCCTTTATTATTAACAGAGCAATAATTTCCAAAATGAATAGCAGCACATTTCTAAGAGAGTCTGAAATTTAGACATTGAAACTGTGATGTCTAGCTCTTCCTTTTGCTTAAGAGGTTGCTTTAGCTTTCTAGCCCAGGAGCCGGAGGGCGGGATTTAAGCGGACGTAAGAGAAATTGCGATAAGTCCAAAGTTCAAATCCCGGACGAGCCCCCATTGGTCACAAACTGGCTCAAAGTCAATGACATAAAAGGGAGTCGCACGTGAATAAACCTTCTAAAATAACATTGATTATCAGCATAAGTTTATAAAATAATAATGATAGTCAGATAAGTCAGTAATGAATGCAACGTGTGACCCATCTAGCTGGTGGAGGCCAGCGAGGCAGAGAAGAGAGAGAGAGAAAGAGTGAGAGAGAGAGGTTAACAAAGAGGCAACCTAAATAGGCTGAGGCTTAAAGTACAGAGGTGAAGGTACTTTCCTGACATCCTCTCCAATCCTGCCTGCTGGCTCCTGGGCCAGGAAGCCAAACCAACGTCTAAATTAAAAAGAAAGAGAGAGATGTCACAAGACCGTAATGACTCGTTCTCTGGAGAGAAGTTGAGGCTTTTTGAATGGGAGTCAGTTGGAGCATCGAGCGGCCTTTGATGGCACTTTTAGATTCGCCATGTCCTTCAGCCTCAAGCCTTTTTTAGTATTTTGTAATAACGCAGCTGGCTGGAAACCAGTTAAATTACTGGGTAGAGGTGAATTTGTGAACACTCATCCTCTCCAATCATCTTAAGTAAAAAGAAAAGACTGTAATGACTTGTTGGAAACAATGAATGACTTAGGGGCCTGATTTACTAAGATCCCACATAGTGGGTACTAAATTGCGTGCACAGTGCAATAGATTGCGTGTTTCGTTTGCGTGCATTTTGCGGGTGATCTACTAAGAATAACTGTCTTACAGAGTTGAAAGACGCAAACCTCAGTGCGCTGCGTTAGTAGATCAGCTTGCACATTTTTTGCAGGTGAAGTTTGCACACGTTTTTACACATGCAGACCTTTAGTAAATCAGGCCCTTAGTGTTTCTAGAGAGAAGTTGAGGCTTTTTGAATGGGAGTCAGTTGGAACATAAAGCCTTTGATGGCACTTTTAGATGATTCATGTCCTCCAGGTTGGAAACCACTGAAATTAGTGCTTAAAGGTGAATTTGTCTCATCCTTGCATTTGAGAAACTTCTTTTTTTTAAAGCCAACTTGGGCAGCACGGTGGCTTGGTGATTAGCACTGTTGCCTCACAGCAAGAAAGTTTTGGGTTCGACTTTGCATGTTCTCCTCATGCTTATATGGGTTTCCTCCCATTGTCAAAAACATGTCTAATAGATTAAGTCTCCTGTCTCCATAGATCTGGAGTTGGTCCCCACTGCTAATACTTAGCCTGGGTTAAATGCAGAGCCTGAATTTCAGTCTACAACTGTGTGTGTGACAAATAAATAAAGTACCTTCGACTGTCATCTCTGGCTAACATGTGGCACATAATCCAAGGAAACACAGAAGCTATTAGCAGTGATAACACTAACAGACTAAAGTTAGCTGTACAGATGGTGAGAAATGACCTGCGAATGTCACAAACCAACAACCAGCTGCATGGGTTAAAGCCAGGCGGGAAGTTCTGGTCCTCTGAAATGAGGCCAACGAGGAAGTAACTTAAAACTGCATTCTATCAAAAGGCCACCAGGGGGCGACCGTTTTGGTGTCAAAAGGACTTCCGTCTCTATACAAGTCAATTGAGAATTCACCAACTTCTCACTTGATTTCTAACCTCAGTAAACGTTTTCAAAATGTGTGTATGGTCTCAATCGCTAGTTTAAAGCCTTCTTCAATGCAGTATGATGTTCATTTGGGACATTTTGGCCTCCCTGATTTTATATGTGACGATAAAGCAGGGTATGCATTAGGGCGTGGCTACGTCGTGATTGACAGGTTGATTGGTTCACAGGTTCAGGAGGGCGCCTCATGCCCCTCCTGATGCCCATATAAGTAGAATCCCTGTTTTTATTTTACCCAGCATGCACCTGAAATTTTCAAGATGGCGCTGCTCAGATCTGATACTATTGGCCTCCGAGCAGCAGTCCACAAACCAATAGGTGACGTCATGGATGTTACGTCCATTTCTTATATACAGTCTATGACTAAAGCACAAAAGCTCCCCTCAAACATATGACATAAGCATGAAACCAGTAAAGTTACTTCAGTATAAAAATAGTAAAATAGCCCTACTAACTATAAAGGCGGTGTACCAAAACACATGGTGAATAATGAGATTCTCCCAGCTCCAGTTGTTTTTTTAAACATTTGAAGCCATTGTCACCCAGTGCCTGAATTTATCTTCTGTTTTTAGGAGGAGAAAAAATGTCTTCAACAGTCGAAACTGCAGGAAATTCAATTAAATCTTGATAAGCAATTTTGAGCCTTTGTCTCTTGTAGGTTTTTCTTCCATCATGGGCGTTCGTCAGATAAAAGCTCTCAGAGAGCTGCAGATCGTTCCGAAACACTGCAGTGTCTCGAGTCTTATTAAAGACCAAGAAACCGAAAACACATCAATCAACTTCTCTGATCTCTGCTGCTGCTTCTAATCTGTTACAGAATCGATTTTTTTTTTTTTTAAACTTTACTGTTTTTTAAATCTCTAAATACGCCTCTGATCGTCTGTCAGACCTGCAGACCTCTTTGAGTTCGGCCGGCACTTTTCTGCTGTTTAATCCGAACGTGGTGAGACTTGATTTCAGCTGCTGTGTTTCACAAGTCTACCGTTATATTCTGTTGTTTGTTTTCTGTGGATTGATCCTTTGTGTTTCAGTAACAAGGAGGTTCTCCATCTCTTCAGTTCTGTGTTATAGCTGCCTTTCTAAACAGGAAGTGGGAATGTGTTTCGTTGTAGACTTTAGCTGCTTGTGATGACTTTGCACCTGCATTTCAGTGAATATCTGCCTTGATAGATCTGCAACAAATTATTATTTTCTTCGTCTATTAATGTGTTGACTATTTTCGTCATTTGGTCTATATCAGTGGTCTCCAACCCTGCTGCCCTGCATGTTTCAGGTATCTCCCCACCCACTCTAACACACCTGATTCTGATAATTACCTCGTTATCAAACAGCTGCAGCTCACTAAGGGCTTTATAACGAGCTAATAATCTGAATCAGGTGTGTTAGAGTGGAGAGATACCTGAAACATGCAGGGCAGTAGCTCTCCAGGAGCAGGGTTGATGACCACTGGTCTATAAAATGTCCGAAAATGTTGATCACTGTTTCTCAAACCCCTAGGTGACGCTCTTAACTGTCTCCTTTTTGACCAGATCAACCCATATAGCCCAAAGAGATTCAGTTTACTGTCTGTATACCATAGATGACTAAATACACCACACAATATTCATATTGAAGAAGCTGAAATTAGAGATTTCTTATTAAAAATGACTCTTTAAAATGGACTAATCGACTAGTTGTGACCAGTTGAGTTTAGCCAGAGCTGGAATAAAACTAGAGACTTTCTTCTCCCAAACAGAATCATGAAATAACACAAAATAAAAACTAAACATTTCCCGTCTGTGTTTTGTTTCCAGAGGTTCCCGGTCGGAGGAATGAGCGTTTCTACGACTGCTGTAAGGAGCCGTACCCTGACGTCACCTTCACCGTGGTGATGAGGAGGAGGACGCTCTACTACGGGCTCAACCTCCTCATCCCCTGCGTCCTCATCTCCACCCTCGCACTCCTCGTCTTCCTGCTGCCCGCTGACTCCGGAGAGAAGATCTCCCTGGGTGAGAAGGACTGAGTGTCAAACTGTTTATGTTGGATTGTGCTCAACATTTTTAGCTGAGTTGTTGAGCTGGTGGCTTTACATAAACCCAACTAACTCTCAAGCTGTGTTCACACATATTTCCATGTGATGCTACTTTCTACATCTCAGAGGGAAATATTGTACTTTCTACTCCACTACATTTATTTGACAGCTTTAGTTACTTTTCAGATGCAGATTTGACACAATGGAAAATATAACAAGCTTTATAAATACAACACATTGTTAAAGATGAAACCAGAAAGCAGTGTGTAGTCGGCTCACATTTCAGATGTCTATGAGTTGTTAACAGCTCCACCAAATAGTGATTTTTTTAAACTAAACTTCTCACATGCTTTCATTTCAATAAATGTTCAAATTATCCAATATTTCAGCAACAATCAAAGATTAGAGAAAAAGTCCAAAAACTTAAAACACATTTGTGTATCAGAACTTAGTTTTTTCTTCTTTCCTCTCCCATTAATCATCTCACCACCCCTCACATTTATCTGCTGACCCTTTGGAGGGGCCCCACCCCTAGGTTGGGAACCACTGGACTAAACTAGCTAACTGTATATAAAGTAGTGTAAACTAGCTCCACCTCCAGCAGCTACAACAGTAACATGCTGCTCTAACACTGATGGTTCACTATTAATAATCTAATGATGTCATAATAATAATATATCAGTCAGAGGACCAAACCACTACTTTTACTGTAATACTGCATACTACATCACTCATAATACTGCAGTACTTTTACTGTAATACTGCATACTACATCACTATAATACTGCAGTACTTTTACTGTAATACTGCATACTACATCACTCATAATACTGCAGTACTTTTACTGTAATACTGCATACTACATCACTCATAATACTGCAGTACTTTTACTGTAATACTGCATACTACATAACTCATAATACTGCAGTACTTTTACCGTAATACTGCATACTACATCACTCATAATACTGCAGTACTTTACTGTAATACTGCATACTACATCACTATAATACTGCAGTACTTTTACTGTAATACTGCATACTACATAACTCATAATACTGCAGTACTTTTACTGTAATACTGCATACTACATCACTATAATACTGCAGTACTTTTATTATAGTAAGGACTTGTAATACATTGCTTTATTGCTACTTGTGTTTAAGTAAAGGATCTAAATACTTCTTCCACCTCTGGTGTAGTGTGCAGCAGCACATTAGCAGAACAACAACAGCAGCAGTTTCTCAGTTTTGAGTCTACAGAGGAAGGATTCAGTGATTCAGTGATTCAGGCACAGTGTTGCGTGCTGGTCTGTGGAAAGCCAGACTGCTATTTTTCATCTCTTCAACAGAGCAGAAGTTTAAGTGGACATTCAAATCACATGCTTCATGCTTTATGTCATCATTTATTTGTTTATAAGTCTGTTTCCATTGCACTTTGTCCCATTTTACTTTTATCAAACTCAGACAATAGTTTTTGGCGATATTTCAAGATTATTTAAAATTTTCAGCGTTTCATGCAAGTGAAAATGCAAATAAAAGATGGATTAACAAGGTTATTATCAAGGAACGAAGGAAAGATGGAAGGAAGGAAGGCTGGAAGGGAGGAAGAAAAAAGGAAAGGAGGGAGGAAGGAAGGAAGGAAGGAAAGGAAGGAAGAACGGGAGGAAAGAAAGGAAGGAAGATAGGAGGGATGGAGGAAAAGAAGGAACGAGGGAGGGAGGGAGAAAGGAAAGAGGAAGGAAGGAAAGAAGGAAGGGAGGAAGGCACGGAGGAGGAAAGAAAGAGAAAAGCAGGGAGGGAGGAAAGTAGGAAGGGAGGAGGGAAGGAAGGAGGGAGGGAAGGAAAGAAGGAAGGAAGGAAGGAATGAAGGAGGGAAGGAAAGAAGGAATGAAGGAGGGAAGGAAATAAGGAAGGAGGGAGGAAATAAGGAAGGAGGGAGGAAATAAAAGACGGAAGGAAGGAAAGAAGGAACAGTCAAAACATACAGGGTCAATTTCACCCGGGAGGACGACACAAAGGTTAAAAGTCATTTTGTGGTTGAAACACCTCGAACATTTACATAAAATGAAGATGATTAGACTTCTGTGTGGTGGAAAAGTAAAGTTAAACATTCTGAATATCAGTTTTCCATTATTTGGTGGACTGTCCCTTTAAGATAAGTTTGCTCCTGTCAGTGTTTGGGTCGGTCTGAAGGCTGAAGGAGATATTCTGGCTCGCTGCTCCTCTGTCGAGTCCTCAGATGACTGATAGCTCCGAGTCGATACTCATCAGCCATAAAACATCCTGACACAGGAAGTTAACCTGCAGGGAGGCGTCCAGCTGCGGACATCAGATACAACAAGGTTTCATTTACACACTCAATCAAAGCTGAATGTCATCAGGAAACATCAGTCTTCACCTCGCCTGTATTCAGCTCTTATCAGGAGCGAATGATAATGTTCGTACCTGCAGCTGATGTAAAAACGTTCTGTCACAGGGCAGGAAATAAAGATAAATATCTGATATCAGTGTTTATATTTATCTCTGCATGATAATAATAATAATAAAAATACACTTTAAACAGGTTTCATTTAAGAATAGATTATAAAAAGTGTTTTTAGAAGAGGTTTAACCCTCCTGTTGTCCTCGAGTCAAGGAAGGAAGGAAGGAAGGAAAGGAGGGAGGGAGGGAGGGAGGAAGGGAGGAAAGAAGGAAGGAGGAAGGAAGGGAGGAAAGAAGGAAGGAAAGGAGGGAGGAAGGAAGGGAGGTAAGAAGAAGGAGGGAAAGGAGGGAGGGAGGAAGGGAGGAAAGAAGGAAGGAAAGGAAGGAGGGAGGAAGGAAGGAAGGAAGGAAGGAAGGAAAGGAGGGAGGAAGGAAGGAAAGGAGGAAGGAAGGAAGGAAAGGAGGGAGGGAGGAAGGAAGGAAGGAAGGACCGAAGGGAGGAAGAAAGGGAGGAAAGGAGGGAGGAAAGAAGGAAAGGAGGAAGGAAGGAAGGGAGGAAGGAAGGCGGGAAGGAAAGGAGGGAGGAATGAAAGGAAGGAAAGGAGGGAGGGAGGAAGGAAGGAAAGGAGGCATCTCTTCTTTTTTTTGTGCAATATTATTAAGATTATTTTAAAATTTCCACTCAGTTTTTTTTTAAATGCTCGAATTGAACATGCAAATAAAGCATATTATTATATGAATGGAAATGCACATTGAGATTTTTGCCTCAACTCTAATAAAATGAAGATAATTATTACGATTAGTTTGTGGAGGACTGATAAAGCTGGACATATAAAGCCAGAAGATTTTTGTACAAACTAAACCACATTTTTTATGAACTAAAATATATATAATTTGTGGGTCCAAAGGATATTATAATGTTATAGAGGGTTGCTTCACGGTGATTGAGTTGACTGTTCATCACATTAATGGCATGTTGTCATAAACTGGTTTTATGTCTTGTATTAGAAGGTGTGTTAAAGGGAAATGACAACAGAAAAAAATAAGATACAAATCCCAAAGGGCCAAAAACTAAACAATAGCAGGTCTATAAACAAGTTTTACGACACACTTTGGAAGATCAATTAGTGCTCCTGTGTGTGTGTGTGTGTGTGTGTGTGTGTGTGTGTGTGTGTGTGTGTGTGTGTGTGTGTGTGTGTGTGTGTGTGTGTGTGTGTTGAGCTCTTTTGGTTTTTGTGTTTTTTTTATTGATCCAGCTCGATTTTATTAGGAAGCTTTAGGAGGTGCTGTATAAATCTCTCACCTTTGACCCTTCACCCCTCTCACTGAGAGTTAAAGTTTATTGTTACTGTGGCGACTTCACTTAAGGTTTACTACCAATTATAGTCTGATAAAGTAGATTTGTTTCCAGTCCTCACTATAAAATGTCTTTATTGTCATTTGTTCAGAGGTTTAAGAGACGCAAACTGTCAGTTATTAGTATTGGACGTCTGGTCGGTGGTTTATAATCACATTAACTTTTTTCTTAACCCTCCTGTTGTCCTCGAGTCAAGGAAGGAAGGGAAGAAGAAGGAAGGAAGGATGGAAGGGAGGAAGGAAGGAAGGAAGGAAGGAAGGAAGGGAGGGAGGAAGAAGGAAGGAAGGAAAGGAGCAAGGAAGGAAGGAAGGAAAGGAGGGAAGGAATGAAGGAAGGGAGGAAGGAAGGAAGGAAAGGAAGCAAGGAAGGACTTAGGAAATAAGGAAAGAAGGTAGGAGGGAGGGAGGAAAGAAGGAAGGGAGGAGGGAGGGAGGGAGAAAGGAAAAGAGGAACGAAGGAAAAAAGGAAGGGAGGAAGGTATGAAGGAAGGAAGGAGGGAAGGAAAGAAGGAGGGAGGGAGGAAGTCAGAATTGCAGCACAAACCTCAGGTATCAAACTACCAGTTTTATCAGAAAAGGTTAAAAATGCAAGTCATGTTCAAAATCATTGTTTTTTTTGTTTGACTAGACTTGTGACTCAAATTTGTACTTTTTAAAAATATTTTCAGTGATGCAGCTGAGTAGTTTTTGTTGATCTTCTCCTATGTGTGATCATGTGACCCATGTGTGTTTAGGTGACCAGCGCCTCATCGAACACACCAGCTGTTCATGTTCATGCTCTGTTTCCTGAATGAATAAAACACATTTCTGCCCTGAGGTAGATTATCAGTAATCACTTCCTCTTCTCTCTGCAGGCATCACCGTG
>NC_084975.1:3034311-3126811 GCF_963691925.1 Scomber scombrus | reverse complement strand
CATCTTTCATACAAGAAATGCAGCTCAAAGTGCTTTACACGAAAATAAATAAATTACATATAGTGCTTCACATTAAGCAATGTTAAAAAAACAAATAAGAAAGAGGAAATAAATAGAACATAAATGTAATATAAATTGGAAAATAAAATAAAAAAGCAAAAATCAAGCAAAAAAATGTAAATCACGTCAAAACAATTAGCTAAAGTGTGATTTATTTTTCTATATTTTTAAATATGAGGATCCAATCAACTTCTTCTTCTTCTTCATGTTCTTCTTCTTTTCCTTCTCCTTCTCCCCTCCTCCTCCTCCTTCTTCTTCTTCTTCTTCTTCTTCTTCTTCTTCTTCTTCTTCTTCTTCTTCTTCTTCTTCTTCTTCTTCTCCTCCATCTTCTTCTTCTTCTCCTTCTTCAGACTCGTGTGATTTTGTTGAACTGGTGCGCCTGGTTCCTGCGGATGCGTCGTCCCGGCGAGGCGAAGGTCCAACTGGCTTGCCCCAACGCAGCCAAGCGTCGCCGTGGCAGCCTGTCCAGCCTGGAGCTCAGTGTCAGCCAGGGGTCGCTGCGACATCAACCCCAGGTAACCAACGGCAACCTCCTGTATGTCGGATTCAGGGGCATGGAGGGGTTGCACTACCCCTCGCCCAGCGAACCCGAGCTCCTGTGCTCGCGCCTGGTGGGAGGCGGTGTTGGCAGTGGGGAGGATGTGCTGAGAGCAGGAGGTGGAGGAAGAGGAGGAGGAGGAGGAGCAGCAGTAGGCGGCTCGTCACTGGAGGCAGAGCTTAACCAGATCCTGGAGGAAGTGAGGTACATCGCCACGCGTTTCCGTGGGCAGGACGAAGATGAGACGGTCTGCAACGAGTGGAAGTTTGCCGCCGCCGTGATCGACCGGCTGTGTTTGGTGGCGTTCTCGCTCTTCACCATCCTCTGCACCATCGGCATCCTCATGTCGGCTCCCAACTTCGTGGAGGCCATTTCCAAAGACTTCTTCAGCTGAGGACGAGGAGATGAAGGAGATGTCTATATTTTTCTTATCGTCAAAAAAAAATCCTGTGAAAACACCCAAACCAACTATGTGTTTGTCCGTCTCTCCAAACTTTTCTCCTTCCCTCCTCTGTGTGTGACTCTCAGCTCCAAGCCCATTGGTTCCTACTGGTTCCTAAATCTTTACACAAATGTTCAGTTTTATGTTTAGAAAAGGCTCAGTAATTTCCTAAAACAGCTATCCTCTGTAGACTCTGGGGATGGCAGATTAATCCACATTTGGTGAACTAGTGAGTATTTCTGGCAGAAGGATGTTGTGTGTGTGTGTGTGTGTGTGTGGTTGCGGTTAAGAAGAAACATGTCACCCAGTGCAACCATGTGGCTCATTAATGTGTTTTTAAAGCTCTTCTTCAGACATGTACTTCTCCGTTATAGTGTAAAAAGTGTTAGAGACTCTTAATATGAGTACATGTGCAGATAAAACAATCAGTACAACTAGGCCAAGAAGATACAGCCCAACCAAACTTCTGAACATTGTCAACAACTCTTCCCGCTTCACTTCCACTAAAGTTTAGAGCGGCGCTTAGCAGACTGCGGCTCCTGAAGGCACCATGCCCTGCAGCAGCAGACTGGCGTAGCAGACTACAACAGCTCAGAGGCAAGAGAGAGCGGCCCAGTCATCCCATCGGTCAATCACTGGATAACAAAACGGACGTGATACGACTGATAACCTTAGATGTGAATATCAGTATTTATTGAAGCAGCTGTTTGATGGTCAGGTTTCATCTCCTCTGCTCATGATCAGTAGAGTCCAAAACATCAGAGCTCACTTTCCTCCCTCAGGCTGACAGAAAACAGACTTCAGAAAATGCTCTGTGGACATCAGTAATCTCCTTTAACTGCTTCAGGTCAGTATATAGTTGTACATATGTGTGTTGAAATGTTGTAGTGTCATGCAAAGCTTTTGATTTCAGAGCATTTATGGATCAAAAGGTGATATGTCAGTAACTTTTCAACCCCACTGCTAGTAACATGTTGTCTGTCTATGACTTGTAGCTACAACAATTGGTTTTCTTTATTTCTGTTCTGTAGGGTTTAACACTGGTAGCCTGTCTGCTGTCAATCAAACACAGATATGACTCCAGCAGCCAAGACAAAAAAGGAGCATTACTGATATTTCCCCAAAGACATTTTAATGATACAAAACTATTAACAAGACATTTAGAAGAAGTTAGGTAGAAACAGATTTCAAAATTTGATTTCAGTTAGACTTTGAATTAGTCAGATCAATTGTAGAGCCCTTATGGTCTGATATAACCATAGACTGTATACAAAATGGACGTAACATCCGTGACGTCACCCATTGGTTTGTGGAGTGCTGCTTGGAAGCGAATAGTTTCGGATCTCAGCAGCGCCATCTTGAAAATTTCCGGTGCATGCCGGGTAAAAAAACCCCACGGATTCTACTTATATGGGCATCAGGAGGAGCATGAGGCGCCCTCCTGAACCTGTGAACCAATCAACCTGTCAATCACGACGTAGCCACGCCCTAATGCATACCCTGCTTTATCGTCACATATAAAATCAGGGAGGCCAAAATGTCCCAAATGAACATCATACTGCATTGAAGAAGGCTTTAAACTAGCGATTGAGACCATAAACACATTTTGAAAACGTTTACTGAGGTTAGAAATCAAGTGAGAAGTTGGTGAATTCTCCATTGACTTGTATAGAGACGGAAGTCCTTTTGGCACCAAAATGGTCGCCCCCTGGTGGCCTTTTGATAGAATGCAGTTTTAAGTTACTTCCGCGTTGGCCTCATTTCAGAGGACCAGAACTCCCCGCCTGGATATAACTCATATTTGATCATTGCTTTTATTGTGTTTATGATGACAAATATGGTTTGGGGTTCAGTATCTTGCCCTATAGGACACTTCGACATGCGGACTGGAGAAGCCAGCGATCGAATTGCCAAACTTCCAATTAATGGACAACCTCCTCTACCATTAAGGCTGAGTATCGGTACTCGATACCTTAAAGGTGTTGACCGAAATAAATTGATACCAAGTAGTATCGAAACTTCTCCATCAAACGATACCTGCAATCGACCCTTTTAAAAAATATGACTATTTGTATGGAATTGCTCACAGCCAATCAATGCAAGCGTTCTTCGATTTAAACCGACATGTGATTGGTCGACTGCCACAGCAGCTACAACCCGTCTGTGGTGGTGAAGTCGTGGTGAATTTGAGTTAGCGCGCTTAGGTCGCGTTCACACTGCAGGCAAATCTGATTCAAATCTTATTCAAATCTGATTCAAATCTTCCTTCTCAAATCCGATTTTTAGGCCTGACTGTCCTCACTGTTTTTAGCAAGTGTCCAAATCGGATTTGGCTCTGTTCAGACTGGGCCACATTAATGACCAATCTGACAGGTTGCTGTGGCAACGTCGTCGGAGCGGAGGCGTCATCTAGCGTGTATTGTGTGATGTCATATAATTGCGACAGGGACAGCAGCTAGCAACAACAACTGGAATAAGCGCGGGTCTGGTGTCGCATAGAGTGACGTAGTGTAGAGACGTAGAGAGACGTCACGGACAGTCAAATCCGATTTGAGTGTTTGGAGCTGTTCAGACTCAGACACATCTGTCGGATTTCATGTGATTTCTGACTGTTCAGACTTCATAACAGCCATCTGGTTCCAATCTAGATTGGCTAAAAATCGGATTTTGGCTTCCAGTGTGAACGCAGCCTTAGCAGTTCAGCAGCCAAGATGTCACCTAAACGCACTAAAGTGTGTCTCCACTACACGCCTGTTACACCAGATAAAAGACAGAGACCTAAATGTGTTAATGGGTATCAAATGAAGTGTTCAATTGGTATTGGTTGGTATTAAGGGTACTTGGATTGGTACTGGTATCGTAATTTTTTAAACCATACCCAGACCTATCTACCACGTGAGATCTCATCATGTTGACATGTTTTATCAATGTTTAACTGCTAGCTAGCAAACATAAAAGTGACAGAATTACTGAGAGATAAATTAAATTGACCCACAGTAGGAGTTTATCCACACAGAATCAGAGTTTCTAAGATAATAACAGTGTAAACTAAAGATAAGACTTTCTGAAGCAATACTTTCATCCAGCTATAAAGAAAATATTCTTTCTAATATGCATATATGCCTTTTTTTGTATTATTTGGCTGCTGTATATGAATAAATCACAACACAGAATAACATAGTATGCTATTAATATGTTCTAAAAAGATTTATAATTTATTCTCTAAGCCTTATATGACCACTGTTTGAAAGTGTGAGAAATGATTATAGAAGTTTACATTTCCCGCTAGACTCTTAGGTAATGCTTTAGAATACAGCCTGCAATGCAATTTACTGTGTAATTATTCCCAATTTACTGTCCTAGCAGTGTACCAGTACAGTACGTACCAATACATACAAGAAAATACAAGAGAACAAGATGTGAAGTTAGGGAATAATGTAATGGGTACCTACAGTAATATTACAGCTATACTTATGACCTGGGGCAGGTAGGGTAATGAGTTCTTTAGTGCTTTATTAATCTGAGTACAGTTAGTAGTTTTAATAACCTTGCTACAGTAAATACAGCTAAACTTTAAAAAACCCCACAAGTGTCCATTGATGGCAGATGCAGCTGTGGAAGACGATGAATTTTATGTCCTGTTATAATTCAGTATGTAACTTTGCTTTCTGAGATGTGATGCTCAGTAGCTCAGACTGCATCCTGTAATATTAACCTTTGTGTCGTCCTACCGGGTCAAATTGACCCCGTCTGTTTTGACTGTTCCTTCTTTCCTCCCTTCCTTCCTTCTGTCTGTCCTCCCTCCCTCCCTCCTTCTCTCTTTCTTTCCTTCCTCTCTCTTTCCTGCCTTCCCTCTTTCCTTCCTTCCTTTCTTCCTCCCTCCCTCCTTCCCTCCTCCCCTCCTTCTTTCCTTCCCTCCTTCCTCCCCCCTACCTTCCCATTTCCTTCTTTCCTCTGTCCTTCTCTCCTTCCTTACTCTTTTCCTTTCTCCCTCCCTCCTTCTTTCCTCCGTCTTTCCTTCCTTTCCTTTCCTCCCTTTCTTCTTCCCTCCTTTACTTCCTTCCTTCCTCCTTTCCTTCCTTCTTCCTTCCTCCCTTCCTTCTGTCTGTCCTCCCTCCCTCCCTCCTTCTCTCTTTCTTTCCTTCCTCTCTCTTTCCTTCCTTCCTTCCTTCCTCCCTCCCTCCTTCTTTCCTTCCCTCCTCCCCTCCTTCTTTCCTTCCCTCCTTCCTCCCCCCTACCTTCCCCCTTCCTTCTTTCCTCTGTCCTTCTTTCCTTCCTTACTCTTTTCCTTTCTCCCTCCCTCCTTCTTTCCTCCGTCTTTCCTTCCTTTCCTCCCTTTCTTCCTCCCTCCTTTACTTCCTTCCTTCCTTCTCTCCTTCCTTCCTCCTTTCCTTCCTTCTTCCTTCCTTCCTCCTTTCCTTCCTTCTTCTTCCCTTCCTTCCTTGACTCGAGGACAACAGAAGGGTTAAGTAATACCTAGAATATAAAAGTGTAAATTCCCAGAGATTATTCCCTAATTTAACATCATGTGTTCCCTTGTACCAACATGCATCACCAGTATGTAGGATGTAGGCCTACTGTACTGATACACCTCATACCCGTGGGTCAAATCTAACCCTCTAGCAAAAACATTTATCCCCCTGAAGAAGGTTTAACTTGTGCTCTAATAAGAACCTTGAATGATTGTGTTTTAAATGTTGATGTAAAGTCATTACGAAGCCATGTGTTACAAAAAAAATGAAATGCAACACTTCTGTATTCATTCCTGCTGGCAGTGTGCCGTCTGACCAGGTTGTGAGTTCAGGTATGAAACCTGAATGATTCTGGTTCATCACTTCATGATGTGTTTGTTGAGGTGAAGCAGTCAGACAGTCACAGTGATCTCTCTGTTCACTCTGCTCTTTGTAAATAAATGTATTTTTTTAAACATCTGGCTCTGATGTGGATCTTTCTGGATACCATGTGTAAAAAAATTAGAAATGTGCACATTATTGGTTAAATCATGCACTAGTCTTCTTCCAGATGTTTTACCTTTTTCGTTGTTTTCCCACCTACAATATTGGAATTCTTGTTGGCGACTCAGCTCTGGGCCTCGTGTCCCGATAACCATCTACTTTAGAAGTTAAGTGTTTTCTCAAAGTGTGTCCATGAAAGAGCTTCTTAAAGACTGTGTAAAGTGAATTCAGACATTTTCTTTTAAACACATTAAATAGGTCATAAATGTATTTCTAAAAAAAGGTGTAAAAAGCATTTCAACCATTTAGATTTGAATTGTGGAGCTAGGCTTCACAAACTGTGTTTCAAGATTTCTGTGTTCAGGATTTAGTGGACGGGTCTGAAAATCACCGCCGCGGTGATTGGCATAAACGAATCACCGCTGCTGCTGTAGAGGTATAAATACATTCAGCGCACACTACTACTACTGCAGTCTACAGTTAGCCAGTTAGCTGAGTTAGCCACTAAGTTAGCCGCTGAGTTAGCAGCAGAAAGCTCTAAGACTCTAGCGTCCATGTTTCTGGTAGCGGTGGTGACTTTGATTGACAGGTGACACTTGGTAGGGGGCGGGGCTTCAGCAGACTCAGCGTGCACTCCCACAGCGTTTTTGAGAAGAGATAGAGGCAGACTATTACACAACTTTGAAGCCTAATTTCATATATTTGGCGATTTTTTTTTATCATTCAAATTTGGCAGGGTGGTTAACAACACACTTTTCTGTGGTATGTCAAACTCAGAACACATATTTATTCTTACTTTACACAGACTTTTAGACCAGCTGCTCATGGTGCTGAAGGGGATAATGAATAAATAAATAACTAACTTGGAAGCTGATGATGCTGCTGCTGGGAGTCGACATTACTCGTGTCAAATCTAAAATGAAGCAGAGAAGAATGTGTGTCAGTCCGTCATCATTTCTATAGACCTACGAAAGTGTAAGACAAGCATACAAACCATAAATAAGACCGAAAACAGAAGATATGGCAACTGGATTTATACAATTAGGAATGCGGTCTTTCAACAGATGATGAAGAAGAAGAAGAAGAGGGAGAATCACACATTTTTATATCTGTACAAATGTATTTGTTCATCTCTCTAAACTGAAGCATCAGTGAGTGAGGTTATGCTACTGTATGACATGTTAATAAGATCAGGGTTCAAAGACACACAACATGCAGTTTCAGATCAGCTTATGAAGTTTCAAACCTCCACAAACCAACAAAGAACCAGGAGTTATTGTTTGTGTTGGAGGAGTTGCGAGTGCCAAACCTGGATTAATCCCAGACTTGGCAGTGAGACGCTGCAACAGACAGACAGTCAGACAGACAGGAGCAGAGAAAGCACCAGATGTTCTGAGGCTGTGCTGATAAAAAGCGACAAGAAGATGATTGGCTGTGAGAGTGTGTCAATATTCTCTGTGTCTGTGTGAATGGAGAGTAATTTTCTAGATTGTTCTCTGGGGGAAACTCGTTTCCTTTCCTCTTTTATTGCGTGTCATTTCTAATATAGCCTGGCTGTGCTGCCTGAGCCGAGGCAGAATGAGTCCCGCCGCTGTTCACCCGACACTCGACAACAGCCGGAAGCTCCTCCAAGAAAAATTCCACTCCACACATTTTAAAAGGGGCAATCAGTGAGGATTTCACCACTTTGTGGCACAGACAGACTAGGATACAGTTTATTTCGGGGGGGAAATTCATGACAAATCAGAACAAATGGGTAAAAGCATCCTGAGCTGTGCAGCAGGAGAGAACTGACAGACTTTTATAAAAGTTTTATAAAAGCTTTAATGATTTTCTTAAATTTGATACATTTGTAACAAGACTATTTGTTTAAACCCCTGGTAGTGCCCCCTAGAGGCTGCAATATTCATTACAAGCTGTTGGATGAACCAACCTTGTATCTCCCATTTACTGTTTCTCACTCACTCAAAAGTTATTATGCAATGTGCAACTGGCCTGTTTTAAACTGATTAAGTATGGTTAGTGCTCCACTCACTATTTCTCTTGTGTCTCAGTTATAAAGTGTTTCTCAGATACATTCAGGATACATAACTGTATCACTGTATTTTTTAAAACTCTATAAATATACAGATGCTGCCATCTAGTGGGCAGCTGAAGCAGTGCACCCAGGCTGCTCTAAAGACCCAGCCTGTATTTTTCCACTATGTAAATTAAAGATATTTTAGTTTTGCTCCATGTATTAAAAAATATGTCAATTAATTTTGGAGTGATATAGCCATAATTTATATTATTATTATTATTATTATTATTAGAAGTAGTAGTAGTTGTTGTAGCATCATTACAAATCCAAAAGCTAAAATATAGTTTAGTGCATGTGCCAGGTGAGCAGTTTTCATTTGATTAAATAGGCACCGGTGTCCAAATCAGCTGTTGAACTTACTTAACTGTTTTCTTTTCAATCATTTTACAAGCACGACAATACAAAGACAACTTCACGTTCATACATAGACGTATAATTAACTATTACTGAACTTCCTAAACATCCGCACTAAACAGCACACTCACCTACTTGTTCTCTTCTCTTTCCATTTTCTCTCTCTTTTTTAATCATTATTTATTTGTTAATTTAATTCTTTTTGCATACTGATCTATGTTATGTTTTATCAGTACCACCTTTGGACTGGGCTCTGGTGACATTCGGTGGATAGTTAAAACAAACCAAATAAAAAGAAAGGAGAGTGAGGAAAAGAGAAGGGGAAATAAAAATGAATAAATAATTATATTAAACTCTGCACTGATCCAGCTCTCTTGATCTGATCCACCAATAAGAAAAACAAAGCCAAACCTCATGTATTTCTTTTTTATTTTCTCCTTCTTGTCATGTGCTGTGTCATATGGCATTGACTTTAGTTAATGTGTGTGTTGTTTATACAGGGGTTTCTGCGGCCTAACCACTGTACAGATGTGTATTTCAGTTACAGAACGCCAACTGGTATAATGCAACTTCCCTTAGTCCCTCACAGACGTCCGGATGTTCTTCCTCTGTGGTTTTTAAAGGAAACTCAATGGTTATCTGTCACCATGAGTTACAGATTGGCGACATTAGCATGAAAAAAATACAATTTGTATAACATGTGTACAATCACAATATTTCAAAGAAACAGAAACTTTTATTAACTCTTTTATTAAAATTTGAATTCAGTTACAAAGCCAGCAGAAATGTCAAACCTAATTTTTAGATACATGAATGATCCATTAGCTATTTCTAAAACACCAATCTTGTTTGCTTGCTTCTTGGATACGAATAAAAAGGTATAAAAAAAAGTTGCAAATTGTGGCATGCATGTAGCTAAAGTAGAGAAAAATGTCGTTATGCTGCTGCAGCAGAAAACTCAAACAGAAATTTAGCCTCAGTCGTGGCTGAATTTTATGAGGAACTCGAGAATCTCTTTGAACGTTAAGAAGAAAATAAAGATTGCGATGGAAGTCAGCACGGTGGAAATGATGTTGAGGTTGCGGGCAGTGGAGCCGTAGTGTCTGGCACCTTCCAGGTCTCCAACCACCTTCCGGTCTCTAGCCTGAAAGGACCAAAGCAGATTTTAAAAAAGCAGATTTCTTGTTTTATTTGACTTTAAGGGAACTTAAATGCTCAATGGGCTTTTTGCATGAACGTATTCTCATTTTTCTTCTTATTTCATGACATTTCAATTACTTTTTCATATCTCTTTTGGTGTTTTATTGTTTCAATAGTTTGAAATAGTGGTTTATTAATTGACAATAGTTATAGGCCTATTTAAAATCCATATAGATAACGGTACTTATCATCTCCCAACTGTCTTTCTGCTAAATGATGACGTAATGGTCTCAGTGAGAGATGTCACTAAAAACAACAAAAAAGGTTGTAAAGCCATCTGTTCAAAATACATCATCTGTTTCCAGTAACCCTGCAAGAACTGACCATTAAAGTCAGAACAGTCTCACACGTCATCTCACCTTAACAGAGAAGATGAACGCTGTCAGTCCGAGGCAGAAAGGGTTTAAGTAGACAAAGCTCCACAGGGACCAGATGATGTGGTCTCGCGGCGGCTCAATGTTGATGTTCAGAGTGGTGTACTGAACCATCGTTGGTGCAATGGGCTGCACGGGTAACACATCATACCTGCCGCCGTGCAGTGGAGCAGCCTCGCAGGGGTAACCTTCAGGATTCATTGCTGCTGTTTGGAGTGTGTGCTGCAGGAAGGTGTGCAAGAACTTGAATGTCCCTGGAAGTGTCTGTTTCCTTTAGACGGTTTAGTCAAAGCCAATGGAACAAAACCAAACTTAACACGCTGTTGTTTTGGCAGCAGTCCCAGGCTGTCTTACAGGAGGGGTTCACAATTGTTTCAAGTGTGTCTTAAAACAACAGTCAGGAGCCCAAATGAACATGAAGTGTGTTTATCTTGCTGTAATGATTCCTCCTGTTCATACTGACCATTAGAAGATCCCTTCATAATGTTTACTGTAATGATTCCTCCTGTTCATACTGACCATTAGAAGATCCCTTCATAATGTTTACTGTAATGATTCCTCCTGTTCATACTGACCATTAGAAGATCCCTTCATCATGTTTACTGTAATGATTCCTCCTGTTCATACTGACCATTAGAAGATCCCTTCATCATGTTTACTGTAATGATTCCTCCTGTTCATACTGACCATTAGAAGATCCCTTCATAATGTTTACAATGGAAGTGATGGAGGACTAAACCCACAGTCCTCCTTCTGTGGAAACATGGATTTAAAAGTTGATCTGAAGCTAATATGAAGCTTCAGTCGTCTGAATGAGTCAAATCTTCATCTTCTATGTTTCAACGTTACAGTGTTTTTAGTACCAAAGTCTTTGTGTTCCTATACTTCCAGCACAGCTCAACAGGGAAACACTAAGAGGGAATCTGATGCTAAAAAGACTGTAAATGTGTCAGATATCACTTGATATGACTAACTCACACTGATGAAGCTCAATAGAAGCTGATCATCTACTTTTAACTGTGTGCATACACTGTGAATGTAGGCCTCTATAACTTATATTGAATGTGTTTATTAAAGGGATCTTTTAGTGAACAGGAAGAATGATTACAGCGAGGAAAACCTCTTTCAGTGTTCACATGGGCACCTGAGTGTTGTTGAAAAAATGTGAACCTGTTCTTTCAATGTGAAGTTCTGAATTTTAATTTTAATTTGAGTATATTCTTTCCCATTGAACTAAATATTAAACAGTTTTTCAACAAGTCTTCAACTGTTACATTTCTAAAAGTAAACCTCTAAAAATAACAGAAAAACAGCCAGATGGACTTTTTTCCCCTTATTTTTTTTAAAGAGATAATGTTTTGGAGTATAAAAGTTGGGATCAGAGAGCTTAAATTACCGCTATAAACTAAACCTGATAACTATTAGTGTACTGGAGAATTACAGGAGGACAAGGCCCACAGGCCAGCAGTTACCCTGCAGTTTACAAAAGAGAGATGTCGGACAGCCCAAAGGGACGTGACATGTTTCCACACAGTGAAAGTGTAACTCAGTAGTAGGAGGAAATAATACAACCACAATCTTTTTTACCCTCAAAATTCACAATCCCTTTTCAAAGAGTAATGAAGCAGGCAAAGTTTAATTTATTGATGCATGAAACAGTTAATGAAACACAAGCTTCCCTGACAGAATATCTCACTTGAATAAGAAAGTCTTGCACTCAAACTTGATTACAGACTGCTGTTACTGCAGGAAATGTTGTCATATTTAGAATTTTCAACACCAATGAAAGTAAGTGTCTGTTTTGCTCAAGAGTACAAGCGAAAAGGCATAAAAAGTCATCAATGTGCGTAAAGCAGAGAACCACAAGTATCACCAAGCCACGGCAGCAGGTAACGCTAACACTATTCGCTCTAGTGGTTTTTTTGCAGATTGACTGCGGTATGCCACACCAGAACATACAGAATAATTAAAGTAATGATTATGATGCAAATCAGGCCAGTGGACACGATGTTGAGGCAACGGGCAGTGGAGGCGTAACGTCTGGCACCCTCCATGTCTCCAAACACCTTTCGGTCTCTGGCCTGAAAAAGAAAAAGCACATCTCATATTTTTTTTGAGGTATTTTTAATTTTCTGTATTTCCATACTGCAAATTGGATTGCTTTCCTTTTCGATCCATATATCTATTATCTGTTGTCTTCGACCTTCTATGTCATTTATCAATAAGCTATATATATATATATACACACTTTTTGTTTTTATATCTTTTTTTGTATCTTATCGCGTCACTAGTTTGTACATTTGTAAGCATATATTTAAATGATTGAAGTCAACTTTAACAACTGCTCTGATGATGACGATGACAGTTATATGGTCATAGATCAGTCCGGTGTCACTCACTTGTGTTACTGCTGGAAGTACTGAAATACTGAAGGACTGCATAGAAACACAGCTATCTGCATGGCTGGATATTATTGCTGGTTTATGAGTAAATATTAGTCCTGACCTTTTAACCATTGTGTCGTCCTCCTGGGTCAAATTGACCCCGTCTGTTTTGACCCTTCCTTCCTTCCTTGCTTCCTTGCTTCCTTCCTTCCTTCTCTCTTTCTTTCCTTCCTCTCTCTTTCCTTCATTCATTCCTTCTTTCCTTCCTCCACTCCCTTTCTTCCTTCCTTCTGTCCTTCCGTCCTCCCTCCCTCCTTCTTTCCTCCTTCCTTCCTTCCTTCCTTCCTTTTGTTCCTTTCCTTCCTCCCTTCCTCTTTTCCTTTCTCCCTCCCTCCCTCCCTCCTTCCTTCTCTCCTCCCTCCCTTCCCTCTTTCCTTTCCTTTCCTTCCTCCCTTCCTTCCTCCCTTCATTCCTTCCTTCTTCCTTACTTCCTCCCTTCCTTCCTTTCCCCCTCCCTCCTTTTCTTCCTTATTCCTCCCTTCCTTCCTTCCTCCCTCCTTTCCTTCCTTCTTCCTTCCTCCCTCCCTTCCTTCCATCTTCCTCCCTTCCTTCCTTGACTTGAGGACAACAGGAGGGTTAAACAATAGTTTTAAATATGCATCCAATAGTTCTTTTTTCCCCCCTGTAGCTTCCCATAACCTGAAAGAAGCCGTAATGTTTTCTGCGTCTTTCGTGTACAAACATTGCATTCAAATCACAGTGGTAAGCATCTGTTTCTCTGAATAGAATAAAACCCAGAATGCTGTTTATCACACTTACTGCTGTTCTCAAGGTATTTCCAGAACTATTAAAGACTCGTCTAACCACTGCACAATAAAAAGAGAAACAGATTTTTAACCCATTGTCCAAGTTGCAAGAAAGATGATAACCTGGTGTTGGATAGGAAACAGAGTCACGCCAATCAAGACAAGATTAACGATCGTTTTTATTGCATAGCAGTATTTTAATTTACCTTTCAATTTTAATTCTGGGTCAAATTATTCTCCATACTGTTTCGTCATTTAGTGGGAAAAATTGCTCACTCTTGTATTCATGCAAAATGTTGATAATAGGTCTGCAACAGGAACATTACTGGAAAAATAAACTAGTAATGTACTCCCCAACATGTGTGTTATGTATCTGAGTATTAACTATATATTGAAACACATTTCCTTGCAATGCTTTTTATAAACAGGCCCTGCATTATTATTATTATTATTATCTTTAAGATCTTGGTATGGAAAAAGCTTATTAAGTGCAGTTTCAGTGATGTGGATCAGAGAGGACAACTGGTCAAATTGTTAGATATCAATAAAGCATAAAAAAAAACCCATGTGACTGTGAGATATTACATTTATAATAATTACTAAAGCAAAAAAATTAACAAAACAAAACCCAAAAACAGGACAGTTGCACATCAACTCACCTTGAAAGAGTACAACACTGCCACCAGTCCAATGCAGCAAGGGTTGGAGTAGAGAAGGCTGCATAGGGACCAAACGATGTGGTCATTGGGGGTGTCAGTGTGGACAATCACAGTGGTGTGCTGAGGTTGAGCTGAGTAAGCTGCAGAATGCATCGCTGTCTGCTCAACAGTAGTCTGGAGGGGAAGAAAGGATTCAAGAGGAAGGTGTGAAAGAATTGTTTCAGTGTCACTTATATTGGCTTTTGGGGTGTGAGGGGCTTGTTTTATGTTTATTTAGTTTCTTGCACTAAGAGCCAATGAGAGAAAAGCACACTGACCACACTGTGTGAAAGCTGTTGACCTTATTTCTTTTCTTTTTTTCTGGGTTGCAGATAAATCCAATAAACCCATAATAGGTGACCGCACTTTCGTCATCAGGGCCCCTCGGCCGGCTCTAACTATATCAACGTTTTCACTTAACCTGTCAAATATCAATATCTACTAGATGAAGTGGCTACAAATGTGGCTGCATAATAACTTTGGTGGTTTAAATATGACTGAATCTACCTGTGAAAATAAGCCTATTCCCACCATGTACATTTAGCATTGCAAGCATATTAGCATTAGCATTCAAGCACGGCTGAGCCTAAGTACCACCTGACAGATTGAGCAGATTGTGCAGATTGTGCAAGCGTGGCAGTCCACTCTTCCTCTGGTTGAGATATGGGTTATACCTGGATCAAAGAGCACAACACCCAGATAAACTGAAATCAGTAGTTTAGAAGCTGTTACCAATAAGTGTTGTAATTATCAAAGAGAAGATTTAAAAGCCCCTCAGGGCAGCAGACAAACATCCAGCACAGAACAGATAAAGCTCTGTAGCCTTAGCAGGAAGCTACATCAGATTCAGATTAGGAACGTTTGATAAGGAGAGTTTACGAATACAAATAAAAAAGGCAGGATATGTAATTAACTCACGTGGACAGTTATACTTTTGATTTTAGCATGTTTGCATCCTGTCAGGAACGTTTGATCTCTTTCAAAGATGAGTCTGAAGCAAATTTAACATGTGAATAAATGGTGAAAACTTCAAAAATACACTGTTATATTAGTAATTAATTATCCTGCTATGTATTCATATTGTCTGTTGTTCAGTCAGGCAAAAAGAAATACGGCCAAAACTAATTATTGCCCCTACAGAAAAGAAAAAATATGAGCCGATCAAAATCTTTTTTCCCATAAAACATTGTTTTATTTATTGTTTTATATTTTTTTAGACCTGTTTGTGGCGTTAGATGAAAAGTCAGAGAATGTTGTGTTAATCCAACCAACATCACCCAAAGGTGAAGACATTTTACTCAAAACCAGACATATAAATGGGTCAATGATGTGATGCAACCCAGTGTCAATTGGTGTAGCACCTGATTATATAAAGGAAAATAATTGTGACCTAAAATGTGGAATAAATAGAAACCACTTTTGCAATGCAACACTGTGGTTTAAAAAAACAACTAATTTTACATGACATGACCACAATGAAAAATGGAGCACAAACTGCGGCAGGAAGCTCAAACCATTTTATAGAAAAACAACAAGAACTGCTGTGTGTAGGTGATGGTTGGTGATGATTGGGGTCAGGGACATGCAGAGGATGCAGAGGAGGGGCAGGGGTCCAAATTCATTTAGCAAATAAATAAATATATGCCTGTAATGATTACTTTTGTGCCACTGTTAAAGGTATATTAAAATGTGCAGTGTGTATTTAAAACAAACTCATCATGACTGAGGTTGGTTCCAACACTACTACATGACAGTTAATTAATGATACATGCAAAGAAATTAAGTGTATTTCAGTGAAGTCTCCTCATATGTTAACTCTTACCTAGCTAGTTTAATAGAATTCATATAAATCATAATAATGAGGCTTTGTAGATATCATACATCTAAGCTAAACTATTCTATAAAGCAACATGTGAGCTTTTGTGTTAGACATTGGTTTATAGAAGATTTTAACATTCCTTCAATCTGGACTAGATTTAAAGAATTTGGTTATTATGATTCTGATCTCATGTTTGATTTTATAACACTTTAAACATGGTTAAATTATTGGTCCTGTTAAGTTTGGGTCATAATAGTAACAGTAACAATATTTTCTATCATAATTATGCAGATGATATTACACTTAACATACTGTATCATTATTTTCCCCCGACATAGCTATTCCACCCCATTGACCAGATGAATAAGTGTAAGTCACATAACTTTCTCCAAATCCACAGGGACAAAATTAAAGTCACATGTGATGTTACCCTTAAAAAAATAAATTCCAAAAGTGAGACTGGAGAATAGCCTGTAGGTACGACGGAGTTAGGGCCATACTAAGAGGAAAAATTAAAAAAATAACATTTTGGAAATTACCAGAATAAAGTCGTAACATTACGAGAATAAAGTCATAATATTACAAAAATAAAGTCGTAATATTACAAGAATAAAGTTGTAATATTACCAGAATAAAGTCATAATATTACAAGAATAAAGTTGTAATATTACCAGAATAAAGTCATAATATTACAAGAATAAAGTCGTAATATTACGAGAAAAAGAGTCATAATGTTACAAGAATAAAGTCGTAATATTACGAGAAAAAGAGTCATAATGTTTCATATACAGTAAAGTCGTATGAATGGCACTCAGAACCAGTGATAGCCTTGCAGTCGACCGCTACCAGACAGCTCCTCTTCCACAAAATAATTTCTTCCAAGTCCTTGTGGTTCTTTCTTCGAAATAGACACAGTCGTTTGCACAATCGTTTCAAAGTCCTGATAATGATCATAATTTGATGCTGATGTGCCAAAATATTAAGTATTTCGTTATTTGTGAAACCGATACCAAAGTATAACTCATAGACTGTATATAAAATGGATGTAACATCCGTGACGTCACCCATTGGTTTGTAGACTGCTGCTCGGAGGCCAATAGTTTCGGATCTGAGCAGCGCCATCTTGAAAATTTCAGGTGCATGCTGGGAAAAATAAAAACAGGGATTCTACTTATATGGGCATCAGGAGGAGCATGAGGCGCCCTCCTGAACCTGTGAACCAATCAACCTGTCAATCACCACGTAGCCACGCCCTAATGCATACCCTGCTTTATCGTCACATATAAAATCAGGGAGGCCAAAATGTCCCAAATGAACATCATACTGCATTGAAGAAGGCTTTAAACTAGCGATTGAGACCATAAACACATTTTGAAAACGTTTACTGAGGTTAGAAATCAAGTGAGAAGTTGGTGAATTCTCCATTGACTTGTATAGAGACGGAAGTCCTTTTGACACCAAAACGGTCGCCCCCTGGTGGCCTTTTGATAGAATGCAGTTTTAAGTTACTTCCTCGTTGGCATCATTTCAGAGGACCGGAGCTCCCCACCTGCTATAACTCACACAGTTTTAGTTTTGTGTTTCCAGGGAACTCCCCGCTTGGTATATTTTCACAAGATGCTCAACATTCCTCATTTTAAAGCAGGGGGGAGAGTTCTCATAGAATTACTACTTTATTCTCGTAATATGACGACTTTTTTCTAGTAATATTATGACTTTATTCTTGTAATATTATGACTTTATTCTTGTAATATTATGACTTTATTCTCTTAGACATAATATTATGACTTTGATATTATATATTTGATTTGGTTGAGTGGTGGTTCTCCTCCCAAACGCTAGGGGGAACATGGTAAAAGGCGGCTGGGCACTGATTTAAAAGGTCATGCCAATCTTTACAGGTGGATGCTGATGGTGAGACTTAATTGTAGTGACTGTGCTCTATACTTTAGCCACAAAACTAAGTACAGTTTTCGTCGCCAGATGTAGAAAAGCACTCAAAAGTTCAGTGAATAATGTGTTTTTTCCAAGCGGAGTTGCCGTAGGTAACTGTCCTATGTGGCGGACCCGACTGCGCATGTGCGACTCACATCAGTTAATGACAGCAACCGCTAACGTTAGCAGCCGTTTATAACCGTTGGTGCTAACGATGCTAACGTTAGCAATTGTTGTTTTTAGTATTTTTAAACCTGTGGCTGGCTATGAAACTGACTAGAAGCTATTATGAGTAGCGTGTGTTCATCAGTTTGTATGTAAGTTAATGTTAAAGTTTTATTAATTATACTGTGATTAACATGTGTTGTGAACTGAAGCTAAATTTAAGTTTCATTGTATCATTGATTTTTAATGTTTTAATGATGGGGGGAAAAACTGAGAAGAGAAAACATGATAAGATGTTAAAGAAGAATGTATGTTTTATTCTGTTAATTTGTTGAATTAATATTACAATCAAATGATAATTTTTTTAAATATAAAATGTGATAGTGATTCTGAGTAAGGATGTGTAGTGATGATTTTCCTTGCTGTGTGTTTACAAGGACAAGTCCTCTTCTTCATCATCTTCATCATCTTCATTATCTTCGTCCTCTCCATCATCTTCATCATCCTCATCCTCCTCGTCATCCTCTTCATCATCTTCATCTCCGCTCCTGTTGTTTTTCTTCATCATTTGCATCAACATCATCTGAGATCTTCATACTTCATTGGTGAGTCAACCCCTGAGCCTGTCAGAAAAAAGTTTAATGTCTTGTTTAATTTATTTTATTGATCATTGAAGATTTATTATTATTATTTTTATTATTATTTTGTTAGCATTTTATTTTTGGGGTATTGAAAAACAGAAGAAAAGAAAAAGGGTTAAACGAACCACCTGTGAGGTAGAGACACCAAAACAGGAATAAATAATGTAATTTTAGCCTAATTAGTAAAAAAACAAACAAAACACTTTTAATCCAATAGAAATAAATCTAGCACTTAATATTAAAACTAAATGAATACTAAATTAATAATTAACAGTAATTAGACACTGACCTGACAGGTGGATTCCTGAGTAAATTAAAGCTGAAAATCTATTCATTTTATTTTATACATGTGGTAATATTATTGTTGTATGTGTTAAATGTTGTTTTGTGACCTTTTTCAATAACAGTTAAGTTCTTGTGTTTTGTGTCCAGTTTGCTGCCTGATGCTCATTTCTCCAGAGCTAATCTTGTCTTCTGACACACTGGTCCAAATTGTGTGTTGAGTCCTCTCTAGTTTTGTTATAGAGAGGTTATCTAATTAAAACACTACTTCTGGTTGTTACACACAGTACTATTGTAACACATAACCAGGTGATCTCCAGGTGTGCTGGTCCTGGTCTTTAAAAACAGACTTAAAATCCTTTTATTTTGTGTTTCTTTCTGCCCGTAAATGTATGTCTTTGTTGTTATTTTAAAATAGGATTAACTCAAAGTTTGCTTAATTAATTCAGTTCATATTTCTTTTTTTAAAGTTTTAATGTTCGTAAAGCACTTTGAAAGTGTGCCATGTTTAAACTCTGCAACATTAATAGTTTTGCCTTTAATCCACATAACCGCAGATTTCCTGTCCATGCTTAAGTTTACATGTGGTTTTTCAAAGAGCAACATCCTGTAGTGTTATCATACATCTATGAATATATGAAATCATTTTAACAGTCTAATAGTTAACTATTATTCTTTTTAAAACTTTTTGTGCAATTACTTTGTTAAAAGTATATTTCATTTTAAAACAGTCACTTTTTAGATTGATCAGATTGAAAACATCACAACATAAATAACAAAAGCATGGCAGTGTACGATAAGGTGATAGACTGTGTTGCTTGCACTGAGTGGACATCATAAATGTGACCACCAACAAGGACCTCTGGGGGGCCCCAAACCCCAATTTTGACAACCACTGCTTTAAAGCATCAAATGAACCCTTACATAATGTTCACATTGGGGTATTTCACAGTATCAACTCAAAGTTAGTCTCTATACATAATTTCAGAAGCACAAATCATTCATGAATACTTCATCAGTCATTATTAATATAATGGTCCGATGTTACATTACACTAGAGAAAATAACACTTTAAACCAGTGACACTAAATTTGAATGAACAGTGTTTTTTTAATGGTGGTTTTTGACCATTTAAAAAAAATAAATATGAGTCAAATACAAAACACAAATACAAATACATTATTTAGAAAGTTGAAGTGTTTCTGTTGTTGTATAATCTGGGTGACATAAGGATAAGTCATCAGATTTCTGGCTACAAGGAAAGTTTTTAAGTTGTTTTTTTTCTTCTCTCAAGTGTAAAAATTGGTCAATTTAGACCCTGAACAGTATGTAAGGGTTAACTAGTCTGTGAGAAATAGGTTATGTTCAGACAAGGCAGGATGTTCTCCTAAAAAGTGCCTCCTGGAGAGATGTATCTGGGTTTTTTATGTAGCAGTTTTTCCACTTTCAACTTTTTTCTGTGTCAGTAACAGAAACCAAGTCACCTTTCAATGTTCGTCTGCTCTGCTCCTCCAAAGTTCTGACCTCTAATGTTCATACAGTATCTATCTTTATAGAGTTAACAGTATTCTGTAAACTCTATAAATATACAGATGCTGCCATCTAGTGGGCAGCTGAAGCATTGCACCAGGCTGCTCTAAAGGCCTGTATTTGTCCACCACATATATTAAAGATATTTTAGTGTTGCTCCATGTATTTAAACAAATCTGTCAGTGAATTTGAGAGTGATTTCACCCGTTTTTTTGGGCTTATCTGAAGCTCATTGCAAATTCAAGATCACAATAATCTGAATCAGAACAACATGTTGATCAGATCAGATCCTCTTCTCATAGTCTGAGACCGGTTGTCATCAAACCAAGAGTGCAGTTAAGATCAATGGAGAAAAAAATCCTGTGAGGGGGAAAGTAGATTAACACTAACCTTACAAACCGTCATGTATCTACCACGGCTGCAGGTGGTGCCAAATCATGAACACACAAAACAAAACAAGTTTCCTAACCCAACAGATCCCCACTGACTCACTACAGCTGAAAAAACATCAGAGAGATAAACGAAATAAAAAGCTTCCTGGATGCACTAATCCTGAAAACTGTAATTTTGTACCTCAGACGAATTAACATGATTTTACACACACTGACAGGGAGTGAACACAGGCCGTCTGGGACCGGCCCTAACTGCTCTACTGATCTCTACTGTAGACGTGATGATAGACGAGTTTCAGCATGTGCTCTAAACTACACTGTGTACTTTGTACTTGCCACAGAGATGAAGACATCATGTCAGGAATTGAAGAATTGGCAGAAGAAGTTCTACTGTAACATCTGGGAACGAGGTTGGTTTGGTTCAAGTCTTACTATTGCAGATAAAGGTGTTTTATTTGTATTATTTATTGATATTGACTGTACTTTTTGAACTGTCTTTCTTATTTTGCCCAAATTGTTCTTGTGATTTCAGTCAGTGCTCAAGAGCTAAAGCAACATGTAGACTCAGCAAGACTGCACACAATCCCTGATCTGTGGCTGAGGGACGTGGAAAGGCTTTTACAGCTTTTGGGTAATTAGTTATGCACTTAATAATAATAATAATAATAATAATAATAACAATAATAAAGTTAAAATAAAAAATGTGTTCTCACAATCACAAGGTTCACTTTGGACATCATCAAGTAGAGAAATAAGAATGTATTTCCTATCCTTCATGTATCAGACAAAATAATGGAGACAGAACCAGAAACAGAGCAATTTTTATCAGTTGGTGCCCATTTTGTTTAGTGCAATACAGGATTTAAAATACTTTTTTTTTTAAATAAAAAAAACATTGCAAATGTTTTATGAGGAGTGAAATCATGTTTGTTAGACCTCAAGCTCTGAAACAACTGAACCAATCACATTTAAGTTAGTTTTCTTCAGGAAATGTCGAGGACATGAAAACACTCATCTCAACTAATCTGCAGCCAAAGACATGATGGAGGTTTTTTTCATCAGT
Organism: Scomber scombrus; assembly: GCF_963691925.1. Taxonomy (NCBI): domain Eukaryota; kingdom Metazoa; phylum Chordata; class Actinopteri; order Scombriformes; family Scombridae; genus Scomber; species Scomber scombrus. Next base: position 3,105,093 of record NC_084975.1, on the reverse strand, counting down.
TAGTGACAATAATAATGATAATATTAATGATAATGTTACTTCAGCCCTTATTGTAATGTATCTCACCTTGTAAATTGTCACATTGTTTAGTTATTAATGTTACACAGCAGTGTTTACCTCACAATGTTTCCAAATTAAACTTTATTTTCTGTGCAGATTTTGGTTGGTTTGGTTTGTTTGCTTACAAAAAAAACTCAATAGCTTAATATTAATGATTGACAAACTTCAGACTTCAAAACACACACACACACAAACAAACAAAATGACTTCCAGTAAAAAAGGAGAAGGGAGGAGCATACAGATAGGCAGTAAGATGAAAGTTCATTCAGATGCCATTTTACAGTCAGTAGAGCAGAAGGAGGAAAACAGCAAATCTGTGGCAGGTGAGTGTTAATATCAGGACTGTAAATATTGATTACTGTCATTATTGATCAATCTGATGATTATTACTATTTCCCTGGTTTCTGCATCCTCACAGTGATTTAACGTGACTCACTGCTACGACACAGATGTTTATCTAAAGACTGTTTGTTGAATGTAAACCAGAGTCAAAGTTTATCTTATCTACACATGGATGTAGTTAAAGTCATGTAAACTAATAAGAAGCTATTAAGTTGAGAGGCAGGATTGGATTTATTATACTGTGTATGTGTGTGTGTGTCTGTAGTGTTACTGGTTTACCTCTCAGACTCTAGAAGATGAAGAAAGAGGATGAAGAGGAGGAAGAGGAGGACGGAGCAGAGTCTGTAATATCCAGATGTCTGTCTATGAAGAGTGACCGGTCTAAAGGTGGTGTTCCACATTTCAGTAATGAACCTGGACCCTCAGACATAAAGTAAGAGACTGTTTCTACTGTAAACTGACCTGAAGATGATTCAGTTTAATGTCATTTGATAATTTACATTACTAACACTATTCTTATATAATACTGTGTTTTTTTGTTGTTGTTTGACCATAGACTGCATTCATTATGATGAATAGTGTTAATAAGAGTTCAAGTTCTTTATTGGTCACATACATTTTATTTCTGCAGTGTGTACTGTAGATGTCGTGCAGGATGGGTAGGGTGGTCCTGACCTGAAGATGGTTCAGTGAGATGATTCATAAAGGTTGTAGTGTAGATATGAAGGAAACACTGTGGAAAGAAATAATGAAGTAGCTTCCATTCAGCTGTAATCTACAACAGATCTTCATGTTCATGTTAAACAGAGACAGAGACGGCTGGTATTGCTGTTTGATTTTCCAGTCAATAAATGTAAAGTAGCAGCAGTTAACCCAGGGTGATATTTACTAATGATTTACTAAAAAGTCAAACTGTGCCTGTCCTTATTTACTAAAGGACTGCAGCAGCAGGTACAATGTTTAGTCTCATGTAATACAGACTGTGTCTTAACGTGTTTCTGTTCAAAGACACTAAATATGGGAGGAGTAATGTAAATGTATAGAAACAGCCTGCTGCAGCTTATCACTGCAGACTGACCACTGCAGCAGAGGAAACTGAGTCTGACATTTTAACGTTTGGGAAAAGTCAAATGTGTCAAACTGTTGTATCACACTCACACAGAGGGAGAGAGACTATAGCAGAAATATTAATGAAAAGATGCATTATGAAGATATTTAGCAGAGCTCTCTGTTCAGCAGCACAACACAAAAGAGCAGCAGTCTGTTATTTTTCACTAGTGGACTTTTCTGTTTGGCTCAGTTTCCTCCTGCTTATGTTTCCGGACTTTTAATGGCTCAGAGTAGCTAAAAGGAGCCTGTGGAGTCTTTTTGTTAACAGACTAAAGTCATGTTCACATGTTCACATTGACTTACTTGACAAAACACATTGTGTGTCTCCTTGTGGTCTAACTAATGTGTTGAATCCACTTCCCTCCTCATCACACATCTATTTTAAGTCCTGCATTGTTTACATCCATGTTTACTAGCTTGCAGTCTTCTTCTTCTTCTCTGCCTTTGCTGGCACATTGTTGTCTCTGTCTAATTCATTTTAAACTCTTGTGATTGTAGTATTTATTATTGTATTTCAAACTGAATGTGTTGAATCTCAGAGGCTGAAGAACAGAAACTGTGCAAGTGTGTAAATACTGACAGTCTGGATTGTTTATGTGGGGAAAGAGCTGCATGCAGCTTGTAGGTCGGGATGTCTGTTTGTTGTTTGAGCATTGACTGCATTATTTCTTCCATTTAGGGGAAGGGGAAAATTGCTGTTGTGAAATCATTATTGGTTGCTTGAACAAATATTTAATTCAGGTTAAAGCGACTCTTACCTTTCTTGCATTTCACACAGCACTTTGAAAAAACTTGAACAGCAACAACCCCTCCTCCCTCCTATGTACCTATGTTCCGACATGTTTCATGTTACATCTGCTCTTCACAACAACTAATGATGTGTGTCAAACATTTGTTGTTTCCACAGACAGAGAGCAGAGTCTGTAATATCCAGATGTCTGTCTATGAAGAGTGACCGGTCTAAAGGTGGTGTTCCACATTTCAGTAATGAACCTGGACCCTCAGACAAAAAGTAAGAGACTGTTTCTACTGTAAACTGACCTGAAGATGGTTCAGTTTAATGTCATTTGATAATCTACATTATTAACACTACTCTTATACAATTCTGTGATTTTTTTGTTGTATCAGCATTGACTGCATTCATTATGATGAACAGTGCTAATAAGAGTTCAAGTTCTTTATTGGTCACGTTCACAAAGCGCACAATACAATGTGCTGTGGAATGCACTTTAGACCCTCATAGATTGGTTTATAGCTGGTAAGATTAAAGAATTTTAAAAAATGGTAACAAAGATACTGACACAATTCATGGATCAACAACATGATGGTCTTGTGTTTAGAGTTGAAGGTGCAATGACTCATTTATTGCTGTTCAGTATTGTGACTGCATGGTGAAGAAAGCTTCTCCTCAGTCTCTCTGTTTATGCCTTTAGTCTTTAGTCTGACCTCAGCAGCCTGAACTTATGTTTCTGGGGGTGTGTGGAGTCCTTCTTTATTTGTTTGGCTTTATTTCTGCAGTGTGTGCTCTAGATGTCGTGCAGGAGAGGTGCTTAAAGGAAACCTGTGGAGTTTTCTTGTTAACAGACAAAAGTCATGTTCACATTGTCTTACTTACCAAAAACACATTGTCTCCTTGTGGTCTAACTAATGTGTTGAATCCACTTCCCTCCTCATCAAATATCTATTTTAAATCCTGCATTGTTTACATCCATGTTTACTAGCTTGCAGTCTTCTTCTTCTTCTCTGCCTTTGCTGACACACTGTTGTGTTGGTCTAAATATTTCTGAACTCTTGTGATTGTAGTATTTATTATTTTATTTCAAATTTAATGTGTTGAATCTCAAAGCCTGAAGAACAAAAACTATGTAAGTGTGTAAATACTGACAGTCTTGACTGTTTATGTTGGGAAAGAGCTGCATGCAGCTTGTGAGCTGTCGGTTGGCCTCCACTAATGTCATGTGTCATACATAATGTGTTCATGTCCACAGAGAGAGGAAGAGGAAGAGGAGGGATGTTTCTGTGAAGGAGCAGCTGTCCTGCTGTTCTTTGTGTCAGGACGTCCTGAAGGATCCAGTCTCTACTAGCTGTGGATACTGGTTCTGCAGACAGTGCATCACCTCATACTGGGACCAGTCTGCTTCATCAGGAAACTCCTCCTGTCCCCAGTGTGGCAAACGATCCAGAACCAGACCTGGACTGCAGACAAACAGTCAGACCAGCACTGTACAAAGTAAGACTGAAGATCTGTCAGCTGATGTCATCATCTCTGAAAACAGGACAGGAATCTACCTCCTCTATCCTACTGAACATTAACAGTCACACTGATTTCTGTTTCATTCTACCTTTTCTTCTTCTCTTTCAGCAGAAGGTCGTCTGCAGGAGCTTTTAGATGAACATCAGATCAGTCTGAGCAGCACATGTGAATGTGTGACTCAAGGAACTGATGAAGCAGGAAGTGAAATCCTCCTCAAAAGCATCTTCACTGAGGTCTACATCACAGAGGGACTCAGTGAAGAGGTTAAGACCCAACATGAGGTGAGGCAGCTTGAAACTGCTTCCAAGATGAAAACCCTCCATGACACTCCAATCAAGTGTCACAACATCTTTAAAGCCTTACCTGACCAGCAGGTAACTGAAGATGTTAATACCCAACATGAGGTGAGGCAGCTTGAAACAGCTTCCAAGATCAAGACCCTCCATGACACTCCAATCAAGTGTCAGGACATCTGTGAAGTCTTACACAGAGTCAGAGTTGTTCTGATGAGTGGCGTCGCTGGCATTGGAAAAACCTTCTCAGTGAAGAAGTTCACTCTGGACTGGGCACAGCGCTTCGAAAACCAAGATATCAGTCTGTTGATTCTGCTTTCATTCAGGGCGCTGAACTTGATCAAAGATAAGCAGTACAGTCTGCTCATGTTGATCCATGTTTTCTATCCAACACTACAGAAGCTCACAGCAGAGAAGCTCGCTGTCTGTAAAGTTTTGTTCATCTTTGACGGCCTGGATGAAAGCAGACTTTCACTGGATTTCAACAACGGTGAGGTCGTGTCTGATGTCACACAGAAGTCATCAGTCAGCGTGCTGTTGACAAACCTCATCAAGGGGAAGCTGCTTCCCTCGGCTCTCGTCTGGATAACTTCCCGACCTGCAGCAGCCAATCAAATCCCTCCTTCATGTGTCGACAGACTAACAGAAGTACGAGGCTTCACTGACGCCCAGAAGGAGGAGTACTTCAGGAGGAGATTCAGTGATGAAGAGCAGTCCAACAGAATTATCTCACACATCAAGACATCCAGGAGCCTCCACATCATGTGTCACATCCCAGTCTTCTGCTGGATCACTGCTACAGTTCTGGACCACATGTTGACTTCAGACCAGAGTGAAGAGCTGCCTAAGACCCTGACTGACATGTACTTACACTTCCTGCTGGTTCAGACAAAGAGGAAGAAGAACAAGTATGATGAAGGACATGAGACGAGTCCACAAGAGCTGACGGAGGCTGACAGGAAACTTCTTCTGAAGCTGGGGAGGCTGGCGTTTGAACAACTAGAGAAAGGAAACATCATGTTCTACCAAGAAGACCTGGAGCAGTGTGGTCTTGATGTCACAGAGGCCTCTGTGGTATCAGGAGTTTGTACAGAGATCTTCAAAAGAGAGAGTGTGATGTTTCAGAAAACAGTCTACAGCTTTGTTCATCTGAGCATTCAGGAGTTTCTGGCTGCAGTCTACATGTACCACTGTTACACCAACAGGAACACAGAGGTACTGAAAGACTTCCTGGGAGAAGAAGACAATTACTCATCTCTGGATGACTTCCTGATGAGAGCCATGGAGAAATCTCTCGAAAGTAAAAATGGCCACCTGGACCTGTTAGTCCGCTTCCTTCATGGCCTCTCTCTGAAGTCCAACCAGAGACCCTTAGGAGGCCTGCTGGGTCAGACAGACAACAGTCCAGAAATCATCCAAAGAGTCATCAACAACCTGAAGGAGATGAACACTGTGGAGGTCTTTCCTGACAGAAGCATCAACATCTTCCACTGTCTGACGGAGATGAACGACCGCTCAGTACATCAGGAGATCCAAGAGTTCCTGAAGTCAGAGAACAGATCAGAGAAGGAACTCTCTGTGATCCACTGCTCAGCTCTGGCCTACATGCTGCAGATGTCAGAGGAGGTTCTGGATGAGTTGGACCTGGAGAAGTACAACACATCATGGGAGGGAAAACGGAGACTGATCCCAGCTGTGAGGAACTGCAGAAAGGCTGAGTAAGTCCAGATGTGATTATCAACATTATAAAGCTGCTTTCTCACCTGAAGCATTAGTATTACAGTAAAGATTCACACATTCACACACTATAAAAATGTTAAACATGTGTTACACCTGCTTGTTGCCAAAGTTATACATGAGTATAAGCATGTTATACATGAGTGCAAGCACATTCACACATGACAAGATATCTTCATCACAAGTCAAACAGACATTTCTATTCACATTCATGTTTTTATTTTCCTGGTGATGAGGATATCTTGACACATAGGAATGTGATTAGACGAGTATGTCCCTGGACATTTTGATATACAGTATATATCCTTCACTTCCTTCCTGTAGGTATTTGCCTGAGGAAGACTTGTAGTGAGTGGAAATGTTCCAGTTAAATTAAATGGAGCTGTGATTCCAGTGTGCAAGTTCTCCCTTTATCACAGTGTAATAGATTAAGTATCCAGCACCTATCCCACTGAGGGTTTGTGTATGTGCACACAAACACTCTGACTTATAGTGCTTCACTTCAAATGTTCTTCACATTACAAATGTTATGAGAGTAAGAAAACCTTCATTTTATTGTTGGTGTGTTTATAGCTCACATTAGTAAACAAACAGTTATTCTGTTTATTTGTAATGATTGATAGATTTGACAGTTTATTGTTCACCTTCTAGTTTTCTTCCTTTGGGTGATGGAGCTTTAATACAAATCCAGCAAAAGATCTTCAGGTTTCAAGTTTTAGTTGAATTATTTCATCACAACATACAACATTACAGTGCCTGCTGTACCTTTCTGTAATGTGTCAATTTGTCAGTGTCTCTTAATAGTGTGTGTTTAGGGAGATGGGCGGGAAGCTCAGCTGAGGGGAATGAGCTGATTGCAGTGATAGCAGGGCAGATGGGAGTGGTCAGAGCTGCTTAATGTCCATCTAATGTTGAACACTAACAACATACAGACATCACTACTGTGGTGACAGAAGATGCTCATAAAAAACAACGGAGTGAAATGACATGAGCAAAAGGACTGGATAACATAAGTGTTACACATAAAGGATGGAGGATAAATACAACATAAGAGAGTGAATTCTACATGAACAGTAACTAAGCCAACACTAAATAAGCCACTCCATAAGCAGCACTGTACATGACTACATAGTCACATAAAGCAGAGAGGAAGAAAGTTGTGGAGAGTGAGAGCTGAACTTAGTAGAGCCAGACTCACTCAGAGCTGAAAGGAACATACATGGAGCCAGACTGTGACAAGGCACAAAGTCTCATTTGATGGAAGACGGATTTACATATTTCCTCTTTCCTTAAAACATAGAAGCTACTGGCCTCAATTATTCCTACAGATAATGAGGCATTCTCATCATAACAGTTACAAACTGGTCTGATGGATCTTTTCCCAATATAACCTGCAGATGTTTATTTATAGACAGTTTATTTCAGGAGAAACACACTCGCCTTCTCTTTTGTCATGTAGGAGGACCACTACATCACTGTGCTGGCAGTGGTACCTGCCTGTAGTACAGCAGCAGAGAGAGTGAGGAGAGTTAATTCTCAAACTCAAGTTTGATTTGAAGGGAAAATCACAACATGACATGTTGACATTACTTTCATTTAGCAGATGCTTTTGTCCAAAGTGATTTACATTTTTTTACATACATGTGCAGTTTTGTATTCAGTGTTTTTTTCAAAGACACTTGGACATGTGGACAGAGGAGCTCAAGTTTCAAACCATCAACCTTGTGATTAATGTCCGACCAGCTCTGCCAACAGAGAGAACTGAGCTAGTCGTCACACCTCAGTTTGTTTAGTGATCAAAATGCCTAAAATCTATATTTAATTTTAAAGTGTATATTATATATTATCTGTCATCACAGATTTGCTGGCTGTGGACTTTCAGAGACTCACTGTGAAGTTGTGGCTTCAGCTCTGAAGTCCAACCCCTCCCATCTCAGAGAGCTGGACCTGAGTAGAAACAAGCTGCAGGATTCAGCAGTGAAGCATCTGTCTGCTGGACTGGAGAGTCCAAACTGTAGACTGAAGACTCTACTGTAAGTTCACTGACTGTCTGTTACTATTGTTGATCTTATTGTTTTCTATGTAATGGTTGTGTGATGCTTGTCTACTGCCTGTAAAGAAGTGTTTAATATTGTTGTCAATTTATGCCTTTCTTAAGAATCTGTGCAGCTTCTCTACTTGAAAGAGAGTTTTAACTGGATTTCACTCATTGACCAGACAGCTTTGCCTTTTTAGGGCCTGAGCACTGAACAGTACGAAGGCCCTATTGAAACTGTAGGAATTATTTTTCTTCTCCGAGAAGAATCACATTTTTTGGAGGCCTAAACATACCCCAACTCACCAAACTTTGCACACACATCACATCTGGTGAAAAATGTTATGATTTAATGTGATTGAGCATGGGTGTGACCAGGGGACTCCGTAGCGCCCCCAAACATTGGGTCATGTGAACAAAAGCCTTCTCTGATCTGCATGAAATTTCCATATGTCATAGGTCTCATTAGTATACCTCAGGGTTCATTTTGTGGAATTTTTTTAACCAACAGGAAGTCGGCCATGCTGAATGGCGTGCACCGATTTTCATTTTTCCGACACCGTTTTGAGGACTTTATAATGTTCACAGACTCACCAAATTAAGCATGTAGGTTCAAACTCATGAGTACTTTAATTTGATACCACAACTGCCTGAAAGTGTGGCACAACACATTAGTAGCGCCCCTTAATGCGTTTTCCCATTTTGTACATACTGACAAACTCCTACACACACCAAATTACGCACATTCATCACAAGTCACGCATATTGATTTCTGATATGGTCTGGGCCTTTTAAGTGGCAAGATGGCTCCATAGCGCCCCCTGGAACATTAAAAGTTGAAGCCCCACCTCCTACATGCACCTACATTAACGACATTTGGTATGCATATGTATCATCACCGGACGCACAAAAATGCCTCTAGGACCCATACCCTAAGTTGAACAGGAAGTCGGCCATTTTGATTCACAGTTGCGATTTTACACAATTTCCACGCCTTGTACTTTAACTATCTCCTTCTACAGATTTGACTCCACAGACTTCAAATTCAGTCAGTATCATTCTCAGACCTTGAAGATGAAAAGTTGTAAAAGCTTTCGCCTGCATTATACCTGGTGGGCGTGGCTGTCGATGCAACAAGTCCTTATAACTTATCCATACATTGTCGGATATTTACACATCCAGCACGTCAAACGTCACACCTGGTGAAAACCTTTTAAGGTTCAAGGTGATTAGGTGTGGGTTTGGCCAGGGGACTCCATAGCGCCCCCAAACGCCAGGTCATGTGACCAAAAACTTTCTCTGATCTTTATGAAATTTGGAGGGCTCATAGGTCTCATCGGTAAGACTCACCAAATGTGGCACATAGGTTCAAACTAAGGAGTACTTAAATTAGATACCACACCTGTCCCTGTGTGTGGCACAACAGCTCAGTAGTGCCCCCTAATGCCTTTTCCCATTTTGTATGTACTGACGATCTCCTACACACGCCAAATCTTGCACATTCATTAAGAGTCATGAATATCAACATGTTATATGGGTCTGGGCCTTTTAAGTGACAAGATGGCTCCACAGCGCCCCCTGGAAGACTTCAAGGTTGAAGCCTCTCCTTCCACATTGACATTGAGAAATGAAATCGATAAGGCCTATGTATCATGCCCACACTCACAAAAATCACACACTGTGCAGTAAAAGGACATCTATGTGCCCGCTGTGTCCGCCCTGCGACTGCGGCATGCACCGACATGCATGTATGGCACATTTCACTGTTTGGGGGAGGGGCTGGGAGTGAGGTATATGCTATATGCTATTGCAAATAAATAAATTTGAAATTAATATAAACAGGAAAATATACACATTTGTAAATATTGTGAAACCCCAGTGTCTTATTTCCTTTAAATTAAACATTAAGTGCAAATAAAGTTGCTCAGCCATAATTGTTAAGCTTCACATCAGGTAATGAATGAATTTTAGTACATTTTTAAAGTTTACTATATTTAAAATTAATGTAACATTTTACTGTCATATTCATTCAATTTAATATTTAAATTATACAATTTTTGTTTTAAATTATGAAGCTTTTAAATAATTCAGTAAAATAAATTAGTGTTTTTAAATCAATCTTTCATATATGAATTAACCAAGTATCACAATAATACATACCCTCTCAATGAACAGTTTAAAAATATAAATCATCAAGTCACACTTAAAAAGTTTAATCATCAAGCCACGTGTTGCCGGGCAACCAACCCCATGGCTAATAAAATAAATATAAATAATAAAACTTTAAAATGATCAAACAGGTCATAAAGCCAGACTAACAGATGGTTGATGTTTAAAAATCTTTCTATTTTCAGCTCCTCTCAGATCCTCTGAAGGCTGTTCAGCCGCTTCTAAACCTTCTTCACATCTGAACAGATCATGAAACACTGAATGATTTCAAACAGGAACTTTGTCTTCTAAACTGCCATCTTTTATTCTTTATTCAGATTGTTTGGCTGCAATTTGTCAGAGTTCGGCTGTGCTTCTCTGGCCTCAGGTCTGAAGTCCAACCCCTCCCTTCTGAGAGAGCTGGATCTGAGTGGAAACTACATGCAAGATTCAGGGGTGAAGCATCTGTCTGCTGGACTGCAGAGTCCAGACTGTAGACTGGAGACTCTGGGGTCAGACATCATTTCTTACTTCTGTGCTGAGTTTATTGAGATTGACAATGTCAAGTACTTGGGAATCATCTTAGACTCACATCTAAAATTTGATCAAGTGAATAATATCCTAAAAAAAGGTTCAATCAAATGTCAACTGCTTCAGACTCATCAGAAAGTATCTACATGCCATGATATTGTCACAGCTGTCATACTGCATCACTACCTGCTCACAAGCCTCACAATCAACTATAAAACCCATCATATCACTATATAACCAGCCAATCAAAATCCTTGACAAAAACCAATGAGGTGGCAGCATTGTCTCATCTTGAAGAAACACAATATGTTTACCTTGGAAATATTCATAAGCTTTTCCAGCCTAAAGCTTCTTTTAAATGTCTACATGGTGGTGCTCCTTCCCTGCTTACTGAATGAGTTACGAAGCAGCAGCACTCCAGGGTCCTGTTCCATAAAGCAGGATTACCAAATAAGACAAAGGCTTATTTCGTTAGTCTGGCTCATTTTCCAGCAGATTCGGTTCCATAAAGATCAGATCCATTCAATCGATCAGCAATTTCCTGCCAGCCTTTCTCTTAGATTTTATTTATTGTTTTTTGGAATCATATGTTTAAATTCTTCATATGTCTCCAGTATAAGTGTGTGCTAGAGACTGCTGCTGCTCTGTGGCTCTTTTGAGGTGGATTTTGTCATTGTGAATCTGTTTGACCTGTGTTCGACGTCATGGGCTGCTTGTGAATGGCGTGCACACGCAATTAGTCAGATTACTTGAGCCTGTCTTGAATTAGTTTGATTGCGTGAGCGTGGATTGGCCTTTATGGAACCGCTTTAGCCTGATCTCATTCGTTAGACTCATTTAAGTCAGGTGTTCGACAATAAGCGCTGCTTTTCTGAGCTTGCTTTATGGAACGGACCCCTATAGAGTCTGCACAGCCTCAAAAAACTCTAACAGCCACATTGCAACGTACAAAACCTCACTTAGACAATCAGTCTTTACTGTTAAAGGAGCAAAACTCTGGAAGTGTCTGAGCCCACTGAGCTGAAAATGCAGCACAATGTTGATGTTTTCAACAGAGGTGTTAAATCATGGCTAAAAGAGAAACAACACTGCTGTCACACCTAAAACCACACACTTGGATTTTTGTGGATGTATCTTTTTAATTGTAGTTTCTTATCTTTCTTATCTTTTTTAAAAAGCCTCCTGTGATCAGGTTATGTAAATCAGTGTTTAGCTACAAACACTAAATCCAGTGCAGCTGCTGCCTGTGCATAATTGTATGTTACAGTTCCAATGCTATTGTGATGTCCATGTCAAATCAAATAAAGTTAATATGATGTGACAGCTGTGGTGACACTAAACTGCAGACATAAGGATGATGTTTATGAGGTAAAATCCCCTTCACATTTACACATTGACATGTTGTTTTCAGATTGTCATTTTAAACCATAGTTAACACTTTAAAAACATACTTTCAAACATTCAAATCTTAGTTTGAATCTTTACAGTTTGGATTGGATTGACCACATCGATTTTGATGCTGATCCACACTGAGCATCTTGTTGAGCTTTATATTGAAAACATATTTAATAAAACCTTCAAAATCCAACATAATACAAACAATAAAAATAACAAATAAATAATACTGTAAACTACTACACAAAAACATTAGGAAACTAGGAAATTATAAGAAGAATAATTGATACTGATCAGCAGTTAAATGTTGATAAAATAAAATAGAATACAATTAATAATGATAATAAATAAGATAAACCATAAAACCATGAAATAATAAAATAGGACATAAAGCCAGACTAAACAGATAGTTTTTAGTTGATGTTTAAAATTCTTTATATTTTCAGCTCCTCTCAGATCCTCTGAAGGCTGTTCAGCAGCTTCTAAACATTCTTCACATCTGAACAGATTATGAAAAACTGAATGATTTCAAACAGGAACTTTGTCTTCTAAACTCACATATTTTATTCTTTATTCAGATTGGAGAGCTGCAGTTTGTCAGAGATCAGCTGTGCTTCTCTGGCCCCAGCTCTGAAGTCCAACTCCTCCCATCTCAGAGATCTGAATCTGGGTAACAACAACCTGAAGGATTCAGGATTGAAGTGTCTGTCTGCTGGACTGGAGAGTCCAAACTGTAGACTGGAGACTCTGAGGTCAGATACCATTTCTTACTTCTGTGCTGAGATTATTGAGATTGACAATGTCAAGTACTTGGGAATCATCTTATACTCACATCTTAAATTTGATCAAGTGAATAATATCCTAAAAAAAGGTTCAATCAAATGTCAACTGCTTCAGACTCATCAGAAAGTATCTACATGCCATGATATTGTCACAGCTGTCATACTGCATCACTACCTGCTCACAAGCCTCACAATCAACTATAAAACCCATCATATCACTATATAACCAGCCAATCAAAATCCTTGACAAAAACCAATGAGGTGGCAGCATTGTCTCATCTTGAAGAAACACAATATGTTTACCTTGGAAATATTCATAAGCTTTTCCAGCCTAAAGCTTCTTTTAAATGTCTACATGGTGGTGCTCCTTCCCTGCTAACTGAATGAGTTACGAGGCAGCAGCACTCCAGTAGAGTCAGCACAGCCTCAACAAACTAAATGTCACATTGCAACATACAAAACCTCATTTAGACAATCAGTCTTTACTGTTAAAGGAGCAAAACTCTGGAAGTGACTGAGCCCACTGAGCTGAAAATGCTATGTACACACACACTGGGATTTTTGTGGATGTATTTTTATTTTCCTTTCTTATCTTTCTTTTCTTTTTTCTATTTTTCTTTTTTTTTTTAAAGCCTCCTGTGGTCAGGTGGTGTAAATCAGTGTTTAACTACAAACACTAAATACAGTCGTCCTTGAAAAGTCCAGAATGGCCGTCCAGTGTACGGACGTCGGCCTGCCTGGTTCATCAACTGAAAAAGTCAGATAAAGCGACCGACACTAACAACAAGCAGGGGGCGCTAATACAATAATTAGTTTGCCAAGTGTAAAAAAACTAACAAAGAACAGTAAATCATTAGTTGCAGTAATAATGGCAAGCAGAAAACATAAGGAGAAAGGTGGATGGGGAAAGTTAAAAGAAAGTCAGGTCTCTCGAGACTGATGCATCAAAATGTGCTCACAGAGCTGTTTGGCTGTAGTAACTGCCAGCAGCAGCAGCAGCAGCAATAATGTAATCCTAGACGTCGGCCAAAGCACTGAATAGCCAAGCAAAAGTGTTGAGGAGTAGATGGAAGTTGAACCTGATGAGCATCTATAGGCTGGACATGATGAGGGACTGGTAAGTAACAGGCACGCAGGGACACTAAACAGAGGACTACATTTATTCAGGTTACCATTGACCCATCTCTTATTGTCAGCTTTTATCAACTGGGTTTGTATAAAGTGATGATGAAAAATATCATGCCGTTTAGTGCTGTGCTAAATTAAGATATTAAATATTGCTGTCAAGCTAATATGAAAAAATAAATAAACATGTTAAAAATTAATCGCGGGTGGTGCAATTTCATTGTGATTGTGACTTCTGATTACTGGTTTGGAAATATTAATGCGTTAGATTACTGAAAAAAGTGGTCAGATTGGAGTAACGCGTTACCGTCATCACTGGATAGAAGACCATGGTATTGAATGAAACTGGAAAACCTAAAGCATCCATTATCACTCTTGACATGCTAGCAAGTGAGGAAAGGGGCTAAATAAAGCTCCACATTAACCAAACGTTTGGGGAGTTAAAATCTCACTGTCATCCATCTGCTTTCAAACAGGAACTTTGTCTTCTAAAATGACATCTTTTTATTTTTTATTCAGGTTGTGGCAATGCAGTTTGTCAGAGATCAGCTGTTCTTCTCTGGCCTCAGTTCTGAAGTCCAACCCCTCCCATCTCAGAGAGCTGGATCTGAGATGGAACAAGCTGAAGGATTCAGAAGTGAAGCAGCTGTGTGATCTTAAGGAGAGTCCACGCTGTAGACTGGAGACTCTGAGGTCAGTAGAGAGTTGGAGTCAGTCTGTGCTGGTTTCAGCAGTTTAGTATTAAACACAGTCAGTATCAAAGCAAAGATCCAGATTTTCCTGGTGAACCTCCAACCTTATCAGTGCTGCTTTCCTCAGTGAAGCTGTGAGAGGAGAATGGTGTCAGGCTTCAGGATTGGACAGAAAGACAGAGAGAGAGAACAGTCAGCGAATCAGATGAGCCAGAAGCTTGTTGTGATCATGTGTTTGAGTTGATGTGAAGACGACTGTTGTTGTTGTGTTAATAACTGCAGGAAATAAAGCTGGATTACAACTGACAGCCTTACAAGATGTATAGAGACAGTGGTCCTCATCATCAAACTGTCACATCATCAAATCTGATCTGAAAGTGTTTGTTCTCCCATTTCAACACTAAACTATTGATCAGTTCATCTTTGTCAGAGCTCTAAGATCAGTCTGACTGCAGCCTGCAAATCACTGGCTCTGATTTCACACAAGCATCATTACGTTTAGTAACCATGTGGTCTTTATACAGACCAGAGGCCTGTACTACGAAGCTTGATTTTCTCTTATCAAGGTAACTTCAGGTTTAACTCTGGGTTTTCCATCCTACGACGCTGGTTCACTTCTTACCGGGATAAATCACCATGGTAACTTATGCTGAACGGCTAACCTGCTCCGGAGCAGGTTATGTTCTGGATAATAGATCAACGAGTATAAAGGCACCACCTCCTGACCAATCAGTTCTATTGGAAAATGGCCCATTCTTAGAAGATCCTGTTGACATTAGTGTGCGGATCGTGAGAGGAGCTTAGGAGAGAACGAGTTTTTAAGGATAGATGCAATTTTTTAATTGACCAAAATATATATTTAAAAAATAATCCTTGAGGCACATGAGGGATATTATTCTGTATGTTATACAGTTGGTTTGACATCATTCACTCAAATGGTTGAAGCGCATAATAGTTTTGTATTTTGAATGTCAAATGAATGTTGAATATTAAACTAACTTAATGTCGCTACAAAAGGAAGGGCACTGAGGAAGCTCTGCCCGAAACGTCTGTGCCGTAATAAAGTGAAATTGAATGATCAGAGTGCTGTCCGTTTATATTGTCCGATGAATTAATATTGTATAATCTCACGAATTTACGCACTAACAGTGTCTGCAATTTTCTGCCAGCATTCCTTCCTGGCTTTTGCTGCGGCAACAGTGTTGCTTTTGGCCTGGATGATGTGTTTGAATTGTTCATATTTGTGAAGAATAATTGTCTGCTCCTCCATCGTGACATACGCTGCTCTGCAGGGTTTCTCCATGTTTGCGATTGGTCAGACGCTGCAAACACCACCACTTATATGTGAGGGCGCAGTGATCCAGATTGGAAAACTCTGGGTTCAATTACCGAGTTGATAACCAGCTTCGTAGTACCGTTTATCAGGATTGTAAATGTCTGGGTAAGTCAATCCAGGTAATGGAGAGATATCCTGGGTATGTTATCCCAGCTTTGTAGTACATGCCACAGAACCTCTGCTGAAGTCCAGGAATAACAGCAGCTGTTTATCTGAGAGCTCTGACTGATTTTAATGTGATGATTTAAAAGCAGGAAACATCTTCAAATCCCACAGAGACTCTGTAGCTTTAAACTTTGATAAGAGTTGACATGTATCAGCAGTAAATCCATCAGTAAACTGATGAGTGAATGTCTCTGTTTCTGCAGTGATGATGTGTTCATGACTCTCAGCACTTTATTTCCTCTGTGTACTTCAGTGAAATCTGCAGAGGAAACACACTTGATAGTAAAAGTGTGTGCAGGTGTGTGAGCTTGGAGCTCAGTGTGTTCACTCCAACATGTTAACATGAGAGCTGAAAGGAAGCAAGCTACGCTGCACAGCTATTCCACTTCTGAACTGAAGTCCCTGCTGCTCTTTATACTGGATATGCTGCATCACTGACTGACAGCTGATGAAGTGAGTCTCACTAAACACTCATTTATCACCTCTGTTTCTTCTTCTCTCATTAGATGGAAGTATAATCATTGATCTCTGTCAGAGTGAGAGTGAACATCCAGGAGTGTTGAGAGAGGATCAGCTGGATTCTGATGATCCATCTGGAGTCTGAATCTGGATTTTGTCATCTTCACTTAAGTCTCTTAACTGACTACAAACTGAAAAGTTATCTCTGGATTTTGCTGAAGTCAGCACTTTACAGATTTGTTCTACATGAGAAGTTTGATGCAGATAAAGATAAAAAAACAGTCATCGGAGCAAAGTAGAAATAATGATGATTTGTTGTGGTTTTCTCATATATTAAACTGTGGTAATTTGGTATATTTTGTGTATAGGTAGGTAACTTACCAAGGTTATGTAACAAACTATGAAGCCAAAATTCATTGTAAGATGATATTTACAAAGTGTAAAGAAAGCCTGAGAAATAAATGCAGCCTATATGGTAATTAAGATAACAGGTCATTTGACTGAGCTGGTGAAATTCTCTTGGTTCAGCCACATCGTTTCACAGACTGTAATCTGCAACCTGCATCTTGCATATATTGCGCAGACACATGTTGTAAACCCTCTCCATGAAGAACATCTTGTCTTTCACTGTTCAGTTCCTCTTTCAGCTACACCCGAAGTTAACTTCTGTTCTCTACATGAAGGTAAAAACAGCGTAACAATAGAGACAGATATTGTTCAGCTGCATCCTCCTCTCTCTAATACCAGTGTTGGATTTTTATTGGCACTTTATGCTTAATTTGCACAATCTGGAGCTTGTCTTGGTCAGTTCACATGTTTTATGATTGATGAAGGGACGATCGCATTTGCCAGTTTGACAGTTTAATGATAGAAGAAAGGACACGTATCTCATGTTTGCATTAATTAAGATCTTTTTCATTCATGTAATATTGATGTGCACTGTGGAAACATATTTGTGAAATTTGTGTTGTTGTATGTCTTCAATACAGTTCTCACGGTGCCGTAAGGACTCAATGAATTAAAGTTGCTGCTTGACGTCAACCTGCTATTTGGTGGATTTAATAAAAGAAAACCTTACGCATCAGTCGAGACTCTCAAAATTCAGCCAGGATTACAGGAAAATCCTGGCTAAATCCGCTATCTAGGTTTGGTGCAACAGCCCTCGGGAGCTGAATCAGAGTTCAGGTCAAATACTTTCTTACTGGAGTGGAGAGAAATATTAAGGTCCAGTTACACCAGAGCCAGTATGTTATGAAAGTTGCAGCTGACAGAAACTCTGCAGAACGTTGTGAGGACTGGGAAGATCATCAGGGTCTGTAGTTTCTTCTTAGCTGATTTTAAAGGAATATAGACACTTGCCTCTGTCAGTGGTTTCTGACTCACCACTCTTTGTTTCAAACAATCACACAGATCTCTGTAACTTTCTCCTTACTAAATAACAGAGCTCATCACTGATCTCTCCTTATCATGAGTTCAACACACCTGTCTCCAATTACTCGTTCATTTATTCCCAACTCCCGACCACAGTTGCAATATATATTAAAGGACAGCAGGGGGCAACCTTCAACCACACATATCCATAAATAATATCTAAATAATTATATACTCTTACGCCCATCAAAGTAATGAATCAAACAATAATATCTTAATGATATAATAAAGTAAAACGTCTCTAACAGGGTCTCACTCGCTGTCACTGAGGACATTTACACAGACATGCAAGAATTTCAAACTTCTCTAACTGTCCAAACCTTAAACCCTGAATCCTGATTCCTGTCATGTCATGTAGTCTGCAGCACTGATCCTTCTGCTGCACCATTAACAGTAATCTACTTTAAAACACAGTCTGGACATTCTGTACATCACCCTTATTCTGACACACCAGCAGTGTCTCCCCACAAGGGGGCGCTATTTCCCCAGTTTTACTGACTGTACAACTGGATGTAGAAGCAACAATCTGATCATGTTACAATTATCTATCTATCCATCTATCCATCTATCCATCTATCCATCCATCCATCCATCCATCCATCCATCCACCCACCCACCTACCTACCTACCTACCTACCTATCTATCAGCAGTGGTATTGAGGCACCTTAAACAGCTATTCAGCTGTCAAACATTCACATTGGTTTCACTATAACTAGACCTGTCACGATAACTACTTTTGTTGGATCATATATTGTTGCAGATGTAATGGTGATCAATGATATTATTGTCATTGTAAGACAATTTTATCCCATACTTGCAGTTAACATGGTAATGTCGGCTCAAAGATGTCTGGAGCCATTTATCCCTATATGAGTGTGTTGCTCACATAAAAAAGGGAAAGAAAGAAGAAAATAAAAACAAATTCACGACCAAACCCAGGAGACAGTCAGAAGCCGGACATTTCTCTGTTCTCAGTTTAGTAGCAGCTGAGATTGTCTCTACCATGAGAATAGACAGTCCACCTTAAAGGTCGGTCCACCTTCTTTAATCATCGGGTGGAATTCAGCTCTGGTCTTGAGGAGTCGTAGCTTTTATTCACTAAACTGAAGACAGATTTCACTGGTTCATTCACAGCTGCTGACTTCAGAACAGTTACTCTCTCTCTCTTTGTCTGTCTCTCTCTCTCTTTGTCTGTCTGTCTCTCAACCAAACACTCCCTAAGTTCCTCTTTTCAGTAAACAAACATGCATGTAAACATATCAGGCAATATCAAGGCTTCCAACAACATAACATTATGATCTCTTACATATTTCCATTTGCTGCCAATAAGATGTTCTTCTGGTTGTGAATCTTGTAAAAATGACAAAAAAAACAGACAGATTTAATCTTTGATCAAAGTGCAGTCTGATCAAATATAACACAGAGATTACTCAAAGTTCAGAAGTGATGATAAGGACCTCAGACTATCTGCATGTAGCTGAAAAAAACTGGTTCAAAACAGACCAATGTATCAAACGTCAAAAACAGGTAGATAGATATAAATAATCACAAATACCAAAAATGACGTACAATAAATAGAAATAATTGTAGTATTTAAATACAATAGTTATTTTAATTATTATGAATTATAACATATTGCTATTAGAGTAATAGTAAAGTGCACAAATCCTATATGACACACAAATACACAACCAAAAAACACACTAATAAATCAATATTACCCATCATCCAGTCCAGACTAAACCAGTTCACTAGTTCTTGGTGTCCACAATGATTTTATATTATTCTGAATGATTTCACTCCCAACTCAGAAAAAAATACAACAATGTGTCTGAAATGACATATTCACATTATGGACTCTGGTTTATTTGGTAGTGTGACTCATTTTCATTTTTTGCATCATTAGGATACCCTCCTGATTACATGATTACTTGGACTCAATAATAAACAGAAACATATCTTTAATAAATAAACAGCAGAATAATCCTTTAGTTGAAATGTGAAAAGTCTGTACAAACACTGAGGTCTGGATTCTCTCTCTAAACAGCTTTATAGAAACTTGACTCATTCTACATGAACTGAAATAAATCTGGACATTTTATTCACACCTTCATTGCATTTTTTCTTTACAAAAGCTGAACAGAAAGGACACGAAATAGGATCATTTCATGGATCTTTGTACTTTATAAGAGCATAATTTAATAATAGGTTATATAATTCATTATATTTTAACTGGGTTTTTTGTTTTGTTTTATTTGATTTTCTACTGTACTCGATGTTGTACACTGTAGTTTTATGTGAAAGGTTAGTGTTGTCCAACATTATCTGACAGTACATACATGTGTGTCGGTGTTTAGTCCCTTGTCATATTGGAATAGAAACACGATCAATAAAAAAGAGAGTGAGTCCGTCCCTTCTCTGACAGACTATAAAACCTCTGCAACCTGTGTCTGCCTCGTCTCTGCTGTTCCTGCCTCCTCAGCATCTCAGAGCAGGTGTTCAGCACAGGTAAAAACACTTTGACTGATGAATGTGAAATACTTTCAAATGTGAAGATATAATAACTGAACCTAATAGATATCTTAATTTGTCAATGTTTTAATTTCATTCTTAGGCAATAACATTACATTTTCACACTTTTACAGCGTGTGTACACACTTTATGTATTTGTATGTGTCACTATGGTAAGAAGGCTCTTGAGGTGGACTTACTATAAGGCAAAGTGCTTAAACCATTATGATTGTTTCGGGGCCCCCCCTTCGGTTCCTACTATGTGCAGACAGGATTCAGGGAGACAACAGCAAACAAATTGTTTTTTTTGTTGTTATCTAAAAAACGAAGCAGACTTAGCAGAGCCAAAAAACTGAGTTTTTAGAGACTATTGTGGGTTCATTATTTATTTTTAGGGGTGCTGAGATCAAATTTGTGTTAGAGAGTCCCTAAAAAGAGTCTAAAATCGCCCCTGGTTTACAGAATCAACCTTCAGTTCAATGGTTGTGTTGTTTGAAAATGTTTTATGGGATGGTCTGCACTAAAATGATACATATCTCCATAAATGTTTTAAATTTCATGTGTCGACATATTTCATTTTATCATTGAAGTTGAATTTGTAAATGTATACCTTCACCTTTAATTAAAACGACTAGTTAGAGATTTATGCTGAACTATGACCGTGATCACCAATATTTCAATTAAATTAATAAAAGTTATTAATAAAATAGTTAAATAAATAGTTTCAATTGTCAATTTAAATGACTGATATTTCTATGTACATTTTTAAATAGTGCTTTATCCAAATTTAATGAACGGGACATAATCCATTAGTCAGGGTGTGATTTGTGATTTTTATTTGTGGAGGGGTCTCTAAAATACTGACAATATTAGCTCAGCCTGCGGATCGACATTATTAATTTCTCTGTTATGTGGTCGTCAGCATACAGTGATGTTAAAAAGAAAATCCAACTTAGTTAGTTGACTCTGAAGAGCAGAGGCAGGAGCGTCTTCTACCACTAATGTTATGTTAGTGACAACTGCTGATGTTACACCTGCTGTCAGCACAGACCTGCTAACACCTGGGCTGACAACGCAGGATAAGCTGGAAGAAGAAGTTGGAGATGAGGGTAAAAGCTTGACCTCTCTGTGTCTTATTCGTGCTGATAAATTAAAATACAGTAGACTACATCACTGTGTAGTATAGCTACTGTATCGTGCTTGGCTGTATTGTATCATACAGTGTTGTTTAGTCTTGATACCCGTGTGGAGGTGTTTTGTGTTCATTAAGTGATTATCATATCTTGTTTACCTCCCTCCCCCCACATTATATCAATTTCAATGTCATCTTTATTTATATAGCACATTTAAAACAGCCAATGGCCTACCAAAGTGCTTTACAGTAAAATAAGTAGAAACAATAAAACAAACAATAAAAACAAAATAATATAGAGAAATAAAACAGATAAAAAGACCCAATAAAAGCGGCTATACTCCGCCAAAGGCCAAGGTGAACAAGTGGGTTTTAAGCAGTGTTTTAAAAGTGGAGAGGCTGTTTGCAGATATCGTTGTCACACCGCCATCAGACAATTAGACAGCAACAATAGACGAACATGAGTCCTGTAGAAATATTACAGAGCTGCTATCTAAACCAAACCTTTGTCAGCATGTTACACTTCTTTATTCAACTGTGTGTGTTTCTGTTGTACAGCTGTTGCCCTGACTGCAGAGATGAAGGGGCCTGTCTGGGTAATTCTTGGAGTATTCATTGCTGTAGCATGTCTTATTGCTCTTATTGTTGTTCTGCAAACACCTTCGACCAACTCCCTGAATAATGAGGTGAGTAGCCCATTCAACTAACAGTGAAAACAGTTTTACATTTAGTTTCCACTCCAACATCCAGTGTGAGAGATGTGTGTATGTTATTGTGTGATTTAATGTGGTAGAAAAAGGTTGATAAGAAATGAGAAGTTTTAATTTAGTCTTTGAACTGCAGCAGTGAATAAACATGTTAATCAGAATGTCTCCAGGGTGAAGTCTATAGGTTCAGTTTTTATTGTCTTTATACAACAGATACTACAATATACTACTAAAGAGTTTTCCCACAGTGGAAACAAATTTAATGATGTTTCATAATAGGAGGATAAATACACAGAAACGGTTAAAACACAGCTCAAAGTGCACAGTTCACATCCTCAGTCCTGTGTTCAGTGTTTGCTTACAGTTATTGAAACATGCTGCTTTCACTTCAAAGTTCATCAACTTTTGCTCTGTATTAAACACACACCAGGATCTTTCTCTGACTTTAACCAGACGCCAAAAACCACAGTCACAAAAACTTCACTGTCACGAGCAATGAAACATGTTTTATTGACACGTTCAGTAGCAGCATTTTCTCATCATGCTGTCAGAAAACATTCAAACTTCAACCTGGATTTACTGCTGTACTTTCTTTGACTGTAATTTCTACAACTTACTTTGAATACATCATAAAATCTTTGTAACATCACCTGTTCTTTCCTTCTTCTGCCCTCCAGAGTAACCCTCATGTACTGGATGGGGCTCCTGAAGCTGTTGATGACATGTACCTAGGCTGCGAGAACGAAATGATGATGGTCATTGACAAATATTTCCAAAAAGAGAATGTGGGAAAGTTTAAAACTGCCTGGAAAAATGCAGAAAAATGTTCAAACAAATTACATCTAGCGGATACAGCTCTCACCAAAAACCACATGCAGGCAATCTGTGCTTATACATCTAACGACATTTATAAGGAATTCAATGAAGCAGTCCGGACCGGTAAGAACATCTACGGCAGCTCCTTCAAATTCCACTATTTACATTTCTGGCTGACTTCTGCAATACAAATCCTGAAAAGCGAAGATAAGTGTATCACTACTTATAGAAGAAATGACATTGTGTTCACCGGCAAAGTTAACCAAACCATGCGGTTTGGTGAATTTGCATCCAGTTCCACCAAAACAGAACTTACAAAATATGGTATTGAGACCTGCTTTAAAATTAATACCTGTTTAGGAGCTTACCTGAAGGATTACACAGCAAATGGAACAAAGGAGGAGGAGGTGCTTATCCCCCCCTATGAAACATTCAAGATAACCCACGCTACTGTAGGTTTGAGGTATGATACAGATCTGCCTGACTGTAAGAAGGTCTTCATTTTGAAGAGTGTAGGAAAAATGAGTAACCTAAACTGCACACTAATAAGAGAACGGAGTTTGCTCCAAATGATGCAGAACATGTCATAAAATGAGTTTTGTTCTGTAAACTTCATAAATCAATAAATAAATGTATAAATCATTAAACTGCTGTACTGAAGTCAGTGACAGAGCATCACAGCACCATCTATGACTGTGTGCAGAATTTACATTGATGTTTATGTGCAGCAGACTGTATGGGATCAATACATTTGTGATATCATAAAAATGAGTTTCTCTATTTGTATTTTGGTTTTCTGTATTCCCTTTTTTTCATGTTACCATTTTTATTTCAATTGAACTTTTGATTGATGTTGCAGTTTTTTGCTTTTTATCAATGATATGTGTTGTAGCAATATAACTTTGTGATGTTGAACAATGACAATAAAGCTGTTTCTGATTCTACTGAATATTCAACATGTGAATAGCTGTAATGTGCAGTCAACAACAAATCAAATAAACCAATAAAAACACATTCAGTTATGTTTATGTTGATAAAAGTTAACAGCAGCTGTTTGAGTCACTGCATCAGATGGAAATATAATGATCTTTTTCTTATCAGTCTGTTTTTCACAAGTGACACTTAAAGAAAGTAAAGTCATCAACTCCTACTAACAAACACAAACTGCTCTTTTTTCCTTCACTGCATGTTTTAAATTCAATTAACTGAATAAAACATCCAGCTCGTCTATAGATAGATAGATAGATGGATGGATAGATAGATAGATAGATAGATAGATAGATAGATAGATAGATAGATAGATAGATAGATAGATAGATAGATAGATAGATAGATAGATAGATAGATAGATAGATAGATAGATAGATAGATAGATAGGTAGGTAGGTAGGTAGATAGATAGATAGATAGATAGATAGATAGATAGATAGATAGATAGATAGATAGATAGATAGATAGATAGATAGATAGGTAGGTAGGTAGGTATGTAGGTAGGTAGGTAGGTAGGTAGGTAGGTAGGTAGGTAGGTAGGTAGGTAGGTAGGTAGGTAGGTAGGTAGGTAGGTAGGTAGGTAGGTAGGTAGGTAGGTAGATAGATAGATAGATAGATAGATAGATAGATAGATAGATAGATAGATAGATAGATAGGTAGGTAGGTAGGTAGGTAGGTAGGTAGATAGGTAGGTAGATAGATAGATAGATAGATAGATAGATAGATAGATAGATAGATAGATAGATAGATAGATAGATAGATAGATAGGTAGGTAGGTAGATAGGTAGGTAGGTAGGTAGATAGATAGTTATATAGATAGATAGATAGATAGATAGATAGATAGATAGATAGATAGATAGATAGATAGATAGATAGATAGAGAGATAGATAGATAGATAGATAGATAGATAGATAGATAGATAGATAGATAGATAGATAGATAGATAGATAGATAGATAATTGTAACATGATCAGATTGTTGCTTCTACATCCAGTTGTACAGTCAGTAAAACTGGGGAAATAGCGCCCCCTTGTGGGGAGACACTGCTGGTGTGTCAGAATAAGGGTGACGTACAGAAAGTCCTGACTGTGTTTTAAAGTAGATTAGTGTTAATGGTGCAGCAGAAGGATCAGTGCTGCAGACTGCATGACATGACAGGAATTAGGATTTAAGGTTTAATAAATGTTCCTAAATGTCATTTTAGAAGCAAATAATGATATATATATTGTGTTAAATATACAGTATATACTTGTAAATGGTCTCATGATGATTGTGTTTTTATGATGATAAATATGTCTTTTAGTAGAAAAACATATTAATGCATGAAGGTAAAATAGATTAATGTTATGACACTAAATATAATTTAAAATTGAATTGTATAATTGAAAACCTTAATCCACATTTAATATAAATGTAATGTATGTAATGTAATGTAAATAAATCAATGTGATGTCAACTATATGTACATTCTAGAACATATAATACATAGAATAACTTACATATTGTAATTTAATTAAAATATATATAATTCTTATATTTTATTTGATAAATCTGATGTTAAATATCTTTTATATAAAAGCTGAAATATTTAAAAAATATTGATGAATTGTGTGAATAATTATATTAGAGTATACCATGGTACATATAAAACATTATAATAATTTACAACTGTAATATGAATATAATACAAAGTCAGACCACAGCCTCGTTCTGGCATTAAAGTAGCCGTATGTAAGAAATATATTCCAAGTAATCATAAAATGGCCCTGATATGTCACCAGACATTAAGGAATCATGTTAATTTCAATACTGATATCACTGACAGTAGTAGTCCAGCCAGAATATTCACATTTGAAAAGCTAAGTGGCAGCCCACAAGTAATGTTTGTGTTTTGGCCTGATGCGCCACCCACCACCTATCTACCAATCACAAAGTCAGTAGCGTTTCAGCATCCAGGTTGCCAGTTGCCACTGAGCTGCAGCTAGGAACATTGCAGATAATGTTTGATGTTACAAAACCAAAAAAGCCTGGTTATGACTCTCAAATACGTCGTGACCAAGCGGGGAGCTCCGGTCCTCTGAAATGATGACAACGCGGAAGTAACTTAAAACTGCATTCTATCAAAAGGCCACCAGGGGGCGACCGTTTTGGTGTCAAAAGGACTTCCATCTCTATACAAGTCAATGGAGAATTCACCAACTTCTCACTTGATTTCTAACCTCAGTAAACGTTTTCAAAATGTGTTTATGGTCTCAATCGCTAGTTTAAAGCCTTCTTCAATGCAGTATGATGTTCATTTGGGACATTTTGGCCTCCCTGATTTTATATGTGACGATAAAGCAGGGTATGCATTAGGGCGTGGCTACGTCGTGATTGACAGGTTGATTGGTTCACAGGTTCAGGAGGGCGAATCATGCTCCTCCTGATGCCCATATAAGTAGAATCCCTGTTTTTATTTTTCCCAGCATGCACCTGAAATTTTCAAGTTGGCGGTGCTCATATCCGATACTATTCGCTTCCAAGCAGCAGTCCACAAACCAATGGGTGACGTCACGGATGTTACGTCCATTTTATATACAGTCTATGGTCGTGACAGACGGCCACAGCGTCATACAGCTATCTCTGTCACACAGCACTCAGCTGCACCCGCTGATACGGAGGAGAGGAGCAGCTAACTCACTGTGCGTGTGTGTGATGGTGACGCTCTCCTTTGATCTCAGACAGTCTGTTCAATGCGGGAATACTACTACTTTATTCCGTCTCCCTGTTATTTATAAAAGTTCAAAACACTGAATGGAGAACAGAGTTGCTCCGTCAGAGAGCGGCTACAAGACGAAGTTGTGTTAATTGTGGTGGAGTAAGGTAGAGTGGATGAAGAGGGAGGGAGCGCTGACAGTAAGAAGCCGGTGAATCAGATCAATAACACGTTATTTTCTGATTGTTTCACAGCGGTTACGTTCAGCAATGAGTAATAATAACATACACATTAGCTGGTCAACTTACACTGTGCAGACATCCCAACTCTCCCGGAAGTTCCGGGAGTCTCCCGCATATTGATAGGGCGTGTGTGTGTTTGTGTGACTATAAATGCAGCGCGTGTGAGAGCAAAGCGTCCTTATAACTCTGTGTTGCCGTTTATTAGACCGAACGCACCCCTCCGGGAGGGGAACATTCCAAGAGGGAGGGATCTTCAAGGATGGACACATTTGAAATCTGTCTGAGATGAGATAGATGTAAAAACGGAGCTGCTGATTGGGACAATTGTTTCTAAGGCATTGGAACAGTTACAGTATATACAGTGTAAATAGTGGACCCTATGCAATCAGGACAATGCTGGGCTAGACCTCTAAAAGGAGAAGGCAAGGAAGCAATGGATTGTGAGCAGCCAGAGATATCAATAAACAGAGTCTCAGTTGTGAAATGGAAGAACTTTGGCAGCAGCAGTTCAAGACAGATTTCCCTGAATGCAGTGTGGATGAACAATCTGGAATGTCAAGGGAGGATCAAATGTTTTTTGGTCACAAACCCAAGTGAATGGCCATTACCAGATTAATTTACCATTAAGGAACAAGGAACTCAACATGCCAAATAACAGGAAAATTGTTGAGCAGCGTGCTGCATACCTGAAGAGGAGGCTTCAGAAGGAGTCATCATTTCATGCAGACTACATTGCCTTCATGAATGATCTGGTAACCAAAGGTTATGTTGAAAGGGTGCCTGAGGAGGAGTTGGAACGCTGTGATGGCAAAATATGTTGTCAATCAGTGTTGTTGATTTTCAATGTACTTTTTTCTTGCCACTGTCGCCACGTGTTTGCTCATGTTGGAATGTTGAGTCTCTTTAAATCAAACTTGAAGAGTACGGTTTAGACCTGCTCTATGTGTAAAGTGCCTTGAGATGAATTTTGTTGTGATTTGGCATGAGATAAAGATTGATTGATTAATTTAAGTCATCACCATCTATCTGCAAGGTCCAAGTACCAAAGACTTTTGACTCTACTAATCATCAATATCATCTGTATAATAAACAATTCTTTTTACTTCATTCTCTGGTCTCTCCTGATTAAAATATGTTTAAATGTTTTTCAAGTCTTCCACTGATCCTTCACAACAACTATTTAAACACATGGCATATTGATTATTGGTCAGGTATAGGTCACTTTTCTCCAGTGTGTGGATCTACTGCTTCTCTCTGTTTTATATCATTACAAACTGAACACTTTGAGTTTGGGACATTTTAAGAGGTGATCTTAGATGGAAATGTTCACAATTTTACAGACAGAAAAGAAATATTAGACAGACTGATGAATGATGAAAATACTCGTTAGTTTCAGTCCCGACAGACAACATGTCAGGTGTGTTAACCTGTTCTGTTGCAGCGATGTGGCTGCACACTACAGCCACGATGGTTGTAGAGGAAGTTATATAACTAAGAGCTGCAATCATTACTCAATAAGCTGGCAAATCACCAAATATTTTATCGATTTGAGTCATTTTTTAAGAAGAAAATTCCCAAATACTTACAATTTCTACGATATCTGTATATTTAAAATGTAATGTAGCTGCAGCCTGATACACAATCAGACTCCACTTTATCATCATTAATGTAGTAAGTCTGATAAATGATGAATTCATGGACAACACTGAATAAAAGATTACTGTGGTAACTTATTGACACTTTTCCCGCTCTGACTCAGCTAAATGTGCAGAGTCCACATACACATGCATTAATATTGCTACATCCACTGGATTCAAATGGATTGATTTACCTGTTGCTACGGTGACCTGTAGTATCGGAGCTTCATTGATGATGGCTTTTTTTCATTCACCGATTACAAGTTTAACTCAGAGTGAAGACAGAGTTGATTGAACAAACTGATCAGCTGTTCTGGTTCAGAAAACTCAGTTTCATCTCAGTGTTGTTCAACTCAGAGTTTGTTGAACCTGTTTTCTGAAATAAACCCACAGAAAAAAACTTTTTAGTACAATCAGGAATACTTTAATGTCTGTGTTTGTAACAGTGAGCAAACAGTCAGAAAACGTTAAAGCTCTTAAATTACATTCACTTTAAGATGTGAGTTAATCTAGAAATAAACACACATACACATACACATGACTTTTAGTAAGGTAGAAGAAGGGAGGAGCAGACAGGTAGGCAGGTGAAAGTCCATTCAGACACCATTTTACAGTCAGTAGAGCAGAAGGAGGAAAACAGCAAGTCTGAGGCAGGTGAGTGTTAATATCAGGACTGCAGATTATGATTAATGTTATTATTGATCAATCTGATGATCCTTCGCTCCTACAGCCATCAGGCTGTCTAATTCTTCAATAATTTACAGAAGAGATAACAGACCAATTGAATTTACCCTTGGGGATAAATAAAGTAATTTTGAATTTTAATTTTGAATTGAATTTTAATTATTTAGTTGATTAAACTGTCAGAATTTATGAAATCAAACAGTTTGAGGTCTTCAGAAGTTGTTTCCTGTTTTTCTTTTCCTGGCTTCTGCATCCTCAGAGCAATGTAACGTGACTCACTGCTGCTCTCTAAATGGATAGAAGTCACAGGTAAGAAGCACACAGATGTTTATTTGAAGTATGTCAGATTTAAACCAAGTCCAAGTTTATCTTTGTGATGACTAGAAAACACACATGGATGTAGTTAAAGTCATGTAAACTAATAAGAAGCTACTAAGTTGAGAGGCAGGTTTTATTATACTGTGTGTGTGTGTGTGTGTGTGTCTCCTCCACTGTTACTCGTTTACCTCTCAGACTCAAGAAGATGAAGGAAGAGGAGGACGGAGCAAAGTCTCTTATACCCAACTTTCCATCTATGCAGAGAAACCGGTCTAACAGTCCTCCTCCCTGTAGTGAAATGCACTTTAGACCCTCTTAGACCCGTTTATAGCTGGTAAGATGAAAGAATAAAAACATAAAAATTGTAAACCACAAAAAAAGATCAGTCACAGTTCAGGGATCAACAACATGATTGTCTTATGTTTAAAGTTGAAGGTGCAGTGAATGACTCATGTATTGCTGTTCAGTATTGTGACTGCATGAGGAAGAAAGCTTCTCCTCAGTTCTGGTCTTTAGGCTGCAGAGGTTTCCTCCTGACCTCAGCAGCCTGAACGTATGGTTCTGGGGATATGTGGGGTTCATTTCTATTAATTATCTATTTATTAATGATGTGTATCAAACATTTGTACAAATATTTCCACAGACATAGAAGAGAATTTGTAACATCTAGCTGGAGTACCCGGTCTAACAGTCCTCCTCCAAACTTCAGTAATGAACCTGGACCCTCAAACACAAAGTAAGAGACTGTTTCTACTGTAAACTGACGTGAAGATGAATTAGTTCATGCCATTAGATAATCTACATTATTAACACTATTCTTATATAATTCTGAGATTTTTTGTTGTTTGAGAATTGATTGCATTCATTATGATGAATAGTGCTAATAAGAATTCATCAGAATTCATCATCAATTCATTCATCATTTATCAAAGTTCTTTATTGGTCACGAATACAAAGCATACAGTATCATGTGTAATGAAATACACTTTAGACCCTAACAGATAGGTTTATAGCTGGTCATATTGAAGAATAAAATGATAAAAACTGGTAATAAAGATAATGTAAAACAGTTCAGGGATCAACAGGATGATTGTCTTATGTTTAAAGTTGAAGGTGCAGTGAGTGACTCATTTATTGCTGTTCTGTATTGTGACTGCATGAGGAAGAAAGCTTCTCCACAGCTTCTCTGTTCTTGCCTTTGGCCTGCAGATGTTTCCTCCTGACCTCAGCAGCCTGAACTTATGGTTCTGGGGATATGTGGGGTCCATTTCTATTTATTTGGCTTCATTTCTGCAGTGTGTGATGTAGTGTAGAGGGCTTTCTTCATGTTGGCCTGGTTAAAGTTCCCAAACAACCATGAACACACCATCAGGACATGTGATCTGTAAATTATTGATGGAGCGATAAAGAGCATTCAAAACCTCCGCCGTGTCTGCACTGGGGGGGGGGGGGGGGGGGGGGGTGTACATGGCTTTGATATGACAGTAGGATGGATATTAGGGTTGACATTTGGCATGGAATGATATAAAAATTTCATGTCATGATTCTTCATGCCAAAATAATTGCGACTAATATTATTTTCCTGATAATCATGAAAATAGGTTTAAAACTCATAAAATGGCAATAAAACATGTTCAAGACCTCAGTTGTGGAGGCGGCTGCTCAGAGTTGCAGCCTGAAGGTTGTTGGTGCCTGTCGGGGCAGCAACCGGAGAATCGCTGGTGGACACTGGCGATAAAGGATGCCGTCAAGCTGAAGAATGAGGCCTTTAGGGCCTGGCTGGCCCAGGGGTCTTCAGAAGCAGCAGATAGGTACTGAATGGTACTCAAGGTACTCAGGCTGAAGCAAAAACCTGGGTGTTGGAGGAGTTCAGTGAGACTATGGGACAGCGTCAAAGAAGTTCTAGCAAACCGTCAGGCGACTCAGGAGGGGGAAGCAGGGCTTAGCCCAGGCTGTTTTTGGCAGGGGTGGAGAACTGCTGACCTCGACTGGGGATATTATCGGGTGGTGGAAGGAACACTTCGAGGAACTCCTAACCCGACCAACATGTCCTCTGTGGAGGAGACAGAGCTGGATGACCCGGCATGATCTTCACCCATATCCCTGGCAGAGGTCAATGAGGTAGTTAAACATCTCCTCAGTGGCAAGGACCCGGGGGTGGATGAGATTCGCCCTGACATGTTGAAGCCTCTTCAATGTAGCATAGAGGACAGGGACAATGCCCAGTTACTGACAGACTGGGATGGTGATCCCCATTTTTAAAAATGGGACCAGAGGGTGTCTTCCAACTATTGGGGGATCACACTACTCAGCCTCCCAGGGAAAGCCTAGTTTGGGGACCTCAGAATTGCTTTGCTGCTGTTTGCAGATGATGTGGTTCTGTTGGCCTCAACACATCAGTACCTCCAACAGGCACTGGGATGGTTTGCAGCCGAATGTGAAGTGGTCGGGATGAGAGTCAGCACCTCCAAACCGGAGGCCACGGTGTTCTTCCAGAAAAAGGTGGATTGCCCCCTCAGAGTTGGGAGGGAGTGGCTGCCCCAAGTGGAGTTTAAGTATCCCTGGGTCTTGTTCAGGAGAGAGGGTAGGGAGGAGCGTGAAATCGACAGGCGGATCAGTGCGGCATCAGCAGTGATACGGGCGTTGCACCGGACTGTCCTGGTAAAGAAGGAGCTAAGTCGAAGGCGAAGCTCTCGATTTACTGGTTGTTCTACATTCCACCCTCACCTATGGTCATGAGCTTTGGGTAGTGACCTAAAGGATAAGATTGGGGATACAAGCATAGGGTCAGGAGTTCAGACAAAACAGGGGGAGGCTAGGAGTAGAGCCGCTTATCCTCCTCATCGAAAGGAGCCAGCTGAGGTGGTTCGGGCATTTGGTCAGGATTCCTCCTGGACACCTCCCTGTGGAGGTGTTCCAGGCACGTCCGACTGGGAGGAGACCCTGGGGTAGACCCAGAAGACACTGGAGGGACTATATATCTCTAAAATAGTCTGAAATACCCATCTCTCTGTCTATGAAGAGTAACCGGTCTAACAGTCCTCCTCCAAACTTCAGTAATGTGCCTGGACCCTCAGACACAAAGTAAGCGACTGTTTCTACTGTAAACTGACGTGAAGATGATTCAGTGTGTCATTTGATAATCTACATTATAAACACTATTCTTATAATTCTGTTTTTTTACTGTTTGACCATTGACAGCATTCATTATGATGAGTATTGCTAATAAGAGTTCAAGTTCAAGTTCTTTATTGGTCTTGTAAGTGTACAATACATTGTGTAGTGAAATGCACTTTAGACCCTCTTAGACCCGTTTATAGCTGGTAAGATGAAAGAATAAAAACATAAAAATTGTAAACCACAAAAAAAGATCAGTCACAGTTCAGGGATCAACAACATGATTGTCTTATGTTTAAAGTTGAAGGTGCAGTGAATGACTCATGTATTGCTGTTCAGTATTGTGACTGCATGAGGAAGAAAGCTTCTCCTCAGTTCTGGTCTTTAGGCTGCAGAGGTTTCCTCCTGACCTCAGCAGCCTGAACGTATGGTTCTGGGGATATGTGGGGTTCATTTCTATTAATTATCTATTTATTAATGATGTGTATCAAACATTTGTACAAACATTTCCACAGACATAGAAGAGAATTTGTAACATCCAGCTGGAGTACCCGGTCTAACAGTCCTCCTCCAAACTTCAGTAATGAACCTGGACCCTCAAACACAAAGTAAGAGACTGTTTCTACTGTAAACTGACGTGAAGATGAATTAGTTCATGCCATTAGATAATCTACATTATTAACACTATTCCTATATAATTCTGAGATTTTTTGTTGTTTGAGAATTGATTGCATTCATTATGATGAATAGTGCTAATAAGAATTCATCAGAATTCATCATCAATTCATTCATCATTTATAGTAATGATGGACCTGGACCCTCAGACACAAAGTAAAAGACTGTTTCTACTGTAAACTGACCTGAAGATGATTCAGTGAGAGTGGTTTATCGCTGCAGACTGACCACTGCAGCAGGAAACTGAGTCTGACATTTAACGTTTGGGAAAAGTCAAATGTGTCAAACTGTTGTATCACACTCACACAGAGGGAGAGAGACTATAGCAGAAACAGAGAGAGAGAAACACTAATAAAAAGATGCATTATGAAGATATTTAGCAGAGCTCTCTGTTCAGCAGCACAACACAAAAGAGCAGCAGTCTGTTATTTTTCACTAGTGGACTTTTCTGTTTGGCTCAGTTTCCTCCTGCTTATGTTTCCTGACTTTTAATGGCTCAGAGTAGCTAAAAGGAGCCCTGTGGAGTTTTCTTGTTTCTTGACAAAAGTCATATTCACATTGACTTACTTACCAAAACACATTGTGTTTCTCCTTGTGGTCTAACTAATGTGTTGAATCCACTTCCTTCCTCATCAAATATCTATTTTAAATCCTGCATTGTTTACATCCATGTTTACTGGCTTGCCGTCTTCTTCTTCTTCTCTGCCATTGCTGACACACTGTTGTGTTGGTCTAATTATTATATTATTATTATTATTATATTGGTCTCTTGTGATTGTAGTTTATATTATTTTATTTCAAATTGAATGTGTTGAACAAAACTGACAGCCTGGACTTTTTATGTGGGGAAAGTGTGAGCTGTCGGTTGGCCTCCACTAATGTCATGTGTCATACAGAATGTGTTCATGTCCTCAGAGAGAGGAAGAGGAGGGATGTTTCTGTGAAGGAGCAGCTGCCCTGCTGTTCTTTGTGTCAGGACGTCTTGAAGGATCCAGTCTTTACCAGCTGTGGATACTGGTTCTGTAGACAGTGCATCACCTCATACTGGGACCAGTCTGCTTCATCGGGAGACTCCTCCTGTCCCCAATGTGGAAAAAGATCCAGAACCAGACCTGGACTGCAGACAGACAGTCAGACCAGCACTGTACAAAGTAAGACTGAAGATCTGTCTATCTGATGTCATCATCTCTGAAAACAGGACAGGAATCTACCTCCTCTATCCTACTGAACATTAACAGTCATACTGATTTTTTTTAATGATACCTTATTTTCTTTTCTTTCAGCAGAAAGTGGTCTGCAGGGGCTTTTAGATGAACATCAGATCATTCTGATCAGCACATGTGAATGTGTGACTCAAGGAACTGATGAAGCAGGAAGTGAAATCCTCCTCAACAGCATCTTCACTGAGGTCTACATCACAGAGGGACTCAGTGAAGAGGTTAATACCCAACATGAGGTGAGGCAGCTTGAAACAGCTTCCAAGATGAAGACCCTCCATGACACTCCAATCAAGTGTCACAACATCTTTAAAGCCTTACCTGACCAACAGGTAACTGAAGATGTCAATACCCAACATGAGGTGAGGCAGCTTGAAACAGCTTCCAAGATCCTCCATGACACTCCAATCAAGTGTCAGGACATCTGTGAAGTCTTACACAGAGTCAGAGTTGTTCTGACGAGTGGCGTCGCTGGCATTGGAAAAACCTTCTCAGTGAAGAAGTTCACTCTGGACTGGGCACAGCGCTCCAAAAACCAAGATATCAGTCTGCTGATTCTGTTTTCATTCAGGGAACTGAACTTGATCAAAGATAAGAAGTACAGTCTGCTCATGCTGATCCATGTTTTCTATCCAACCCTACAGAAGCTCACAGCAGAGAAGCTCGCTGTCTGTAAAGTTTTGTTCATCTTTGACGGCCTGGATGAAAGCAGACTATCATTAAATTTCAAGAACAATGAGGTCGTGTCAGATGTCACACAGAAGTCATCAGTCAGCGTGCTGCTGACAAACCTCATCAAGGGGAAGCTGCTTCCCTCGGCTCTCATCTGGATAACTTCCCGACCTGCAGCAGCCAATCAGATCCCTCCTTCATGTGTGGACAGGGTAACAGAAGTACGGGGCTTCACTGACGCCCAGAAGGAGGAGTACTTCAGGAGAAGATTCAGGGATGAAGAGCAGTCCAGCAGAATCATCTCACACATCAAGACATCCAGGAGCCTCCACATCATGTGTCACATCCCAGTCTTCTGCTGGATCACTGCTACAGTTCTAGACCACATGTTGACTTCAGACCAGAGAGGAGAGCTGCCTAAGACCCTGACTGACATGTACTTACACTTCCTGCTGGTTCAGACAAAGAGGAAGAAGAACAAGTATGATAAGGGACATGAGGCAAGACCACAGGAGCTGACGAAGGCTGATGGTAAACTTCTTCTGAAGCTGGGGAGGCTGGCGTTTGAACAACTGGAGAAAGGAAACATCATGTTCTACCAAGAAGACCTGGAACAGTGTGGTCTTGATGTCACAGAGGCCTCGATGTTATCAGGAGTTTGCACAGAGATCTTCAAAAGAGAGAGTGTGATGTTTCAGAAAACAGTCTACAGCTTTGTTCATCTGAGCGTTCAGGAGTTTCTGGCTGCAGTCTACATGTACCACTGTTACATCCACATGAAGACAGAGGTACTGAAGGACTTCCTGGGAAAGAAACACAGTTACTCATTTTTGGATGAGTTCCTGAAGGGAGCCATGGAGAAATCTCTCAGAAGTGAAAATGGCCACCTGGACCTGTTTGTTCGGTTCCTTCATGGCCTCTCTCTGGAGTCCAACCAGAGTCTCTTAGGAGGCCTGCTGGTTCTGACAGACAACAGTCCAGAAACCATCCAAAGAGCCATCAAAAACCTGAAAAAGATGAACAGTAAGGATATCTCTCCTGACAGAAGCATCAACATCTTCCACTGTCTGATGGAGATGAACGAACTCTCAGTACATCAGCAGATCCAAGAGTTCCTGAAGTCAGAGAACAGATCAGAGAAGAAACTCTCTGGGATCCAGTGCTCAGCTCTGGCCTACATGCTGCAGATGTCAGAGGAGGTTCTGGATGAGTTTGACCTGGTGAAGTACAACACATCAGATGAGGGACGGCTGAGACTGATCCCAGCTGTGAGGAACTGCAGAAAGGCTCAGTAAGTCCAGATGTGATTATCAACATTATAAAGCTGCTTTCTCATCTGAAGCATCAGTATTACAGTAAAGATACAAGCATGCACACTATAAAAGTATTGAACATTTTACAACTGCTTGTTGCCAAAGTTATACATGAGTAGTGTTTCACTACAAGGAGAACCTGCAAGTGCATTCACGTGTCGAGATTCGATTAAATTCAAATCACTTTAATTGTCCCTGAGGGGCAATTTAAAATATAATTTAAGATATCCTCATCACAAGTCAAACAGACATTTCTATTCACATTAATGTTTTTATTTTCCTGGTGATGAGGATATCTTGACACATAGGTCCTTCACTTCCCTCCTGTAGGTATTTGCCTGATGAAGACCTGTAATTGGTGGAACTGTTCCAGTAAAATTAAATGGAGCTTTTGATTCCAGTGTGCATGGTCTCCTTGTATCAAAGTGTAATAGATTTAGTATCCAGCACCGATCCCACTGAGGGTTTGTGGATGTGCACACAAACACTCTGACTTATAGTGCTTCACTTCAAATTACAAATGCTTTCTTCAAGTTACAAATGCTATGAGTGTAAGAAAACCTTCATTTTATTGTTGGTGTGTTTATAGCTCACAGTAGTAAACACAGTTATGCTGTTTATTTGTAATGATTGATAGATTCCAGCCTTTGGGTGATGGAGCTTTAATACAAATCCAGCAAAAGATCTTCAGGTTTCAAGTTTTAGTTGTATCATTTCATCACAGCAGACAATAGTATTTTACAGTGGACAGTGCCTGCTGTACCTTTCTATAATGTGTCTCTCTGGGGGATTGAACAGTCACTGCTTGCTGTTAAATGTAATGGTGGGAAAAGTCAGCATTTACTTTTTGTTTTCTTCAATACTGCCTCATAAAATGTGGTTATCTATGGTGGAGGAGGGTCAGAAATATTAGTAACCAACAGTCCCTAAAAGGCATCCATTAGAACCAACCATGTAATGGTAGCTTGTGGGGAACACATTTATTGTTGTTAATTACCATTTATATTAGTGCATATCAGAAATTATTGCCTCCTTAGCTCTAATTGTAATGGTTTTGGAGGTTTTTGATTCAGCTGGAACTTTAAAGGCCTGTTTATTATTTCTGAATATAAGAAATCTGTCATTGGCCTTCATGGTTTTATTGGAAATCTGTAGATCACAGAATCTGTGTTAATGTACAGTTGAAACCAGAAGTTTACATACACTGTATAAAAAGGCATATAACCTATTTTTCCCTCACTGTCTGACTTTATATCAGACGAAACTTTCCTGTTTTAGGTCAGTTAGGATTATAAAAATTATTTATATTTGCTAAATGCCAGAATAATGAGAGGGATCATTTTTTAGACAATTTTTTATTACTTTCTTCAAAGTCAGAAGTTTACATACACTAAGATTACTATGCCTTTAAACAATTTGGGAAGGCCCAGATGATGATGTGATGGGTTTGGAAGCTTCTGATAGGTTAATTGACAACATTTGAGTTAATTAGAGGCACACCTGTGGATGTATTTTAAGGCACACCTCAAACACACTGATTCCTGTGCGTGTGACATCATGGGGAAATCAAAAGAAATCAGCCAAGATATCAGGAAGAGAATTGTGGACTTCCACAAGTCTGGTTCATCCTTGGGTACAATTTCCAGATGCCTGAAGGTGCCACGTTCATCTGTTCAAACAATTATACGCAAGTATAAACACCATGGGAATGTCCAGCCATCATACCGCTCAGGAAGGAGACGGGTTCTGTGTCCCAGAGACGAACGTGCTTTGGTGAGAAATGTGAGTATCAACCCCAGAACAAAAGCAAAAGACCTTGTGAAGATGCTGGCTGATCTGGTAAGAGAGTGTCATTATCCACAGTGAAACGAGTCCTGTACCGACATGGGCTGAAAGGCCACTCAGCGAGGAAGAAGCCATTACTCCAAAAGCAACATAAAAAAGCCAGATTACAGTTTGCAAATGAGCACAGGGACAAAGACCTTCATTTTTGGAGACATGTCGTGTGGTCTGATGAAACTAAAATTGAACTGTTTGGCCATAATGACCATCGTTACATTTGGAGGAAAAAGGGGGAAGCTTGCAAGCCTGAGAACACCATCTCAACTGTGAAGTACGGGGGTGGCAGCATCATGTTGTGGGGGTGTTTTGCTGCAGGAGGGGCTGGTGCACTTCACAAAATGGATGGCATCATGAGGAAAGAACATTATGTAGAAATATTGAAGCAACATCTCAAGACATCAGCCAGGAAGTTAAAGCTTGGGCGCAAATGGGTCTTCCAAATGGACAATGACCCTAAGCATACCGCCAAATTAGTTACAAAGTGGCTTAAGGGCAACAAAGTCAATGTTTTGGAGTGGCCATCACAAAGCCCTGATCTCAATCCTATAGAAAATTTGTGGGCAGAGCTGAAAAGGCGTGTGCGAGCAAGGCGGCCTACAAACCTGACTCAGTTACACCAGTTCTGTCAGGAGGAATGGGCCAAAATTCCAGCAAACTATTGTGAGAAGCTTGTGGAAGGATACCCAAAACGTTTGACCCAAGTCATACAGTTTAAAGGCAATGCTACCAAATACTAATGAAATGCATGTAAACTTCTGACTTTGAAGAAAGTAATAAAAAGTTGTCTAAAAAATGATCCCTCTCATTATTCTGGCATTTAGCAAATATAAATAATTTTTGTAATCCTAACTGACCTCAAACAGGAAAAGTTTCGTCTGATATAAAGTCAGACAGTGAGGAAAAAAAAGGTTATATGTCTTTTTATACAGTGTATGTAAACTTCTGGTTTCAACTGTATATGTGCTTGATTTATGTTGATTGTACATTTATTCTGTGATTTACATTTTAATATTCATTATTACAAGCTTCAATATTAAGGGAGAAAAAAGTGATTGATTGCAAATAATCACAGCAGATTGTGTGATTAATCAGTTGATTATTTAAAATGAATGTATAGCCCTAATATAGACACATATTTATTATCTTTAATCACAGACTTTTTGACTGCGGACTCTCAGAGACTCACTGTGAAGTTGTGGCCTCAGCTCTGAAGTCCAACCCCTCCCATCTGAGATACCTGGACCTGAGCTGCAACGAGCTGCAGGATTCAGGATTGAAGCATCTGTCTGCTGGACTGGAGAGTCCAAACTGTAAACT
Source organism: Scomber scombrus (assembly GCF_963691925.1). Lineage (NCBI taxonomy): Eukaryota > Metazoa > Chordata > Actinopteri > Scombriformes > Scombridae > Scomber > Scomber scombrus. The sequence continues at coordinate 3,065,312 of NC_084975.1, read as the reverse complement.
GGAGACTCTGAGGTTAGTCACCATTTCTTATTTCTGTGCTGAGATTTTTGAGGTTGACAATGTCAAGTACTTGGAAATCATCTTAGACTCACATCTAAAATTTGATCAACAAATGAAAAATATCCTTTAAAAAAGTTTAATCAAATGTCAGCTGCTTCAGACTCATCAGGAAGTATCTACATGCTATGATATTGTCACAGCTGTCATACTGCATCACTACCTGGTCACAAGCCTCACAATCAACTATAAAACCCATCATTTCACTATATAACCAGCCAATCAAAATCCTGGACAAAAAACCAATGAGGTGGCAGCATTGACACATCTTAAAGAAACACAATATGTTCACCTTGGAAATGTTCATAAGCTCTTCCAGCCTAAAGCTTCTTTTAAATGTCTACATGGTAGTGCTCCTTCCCTGCTTACTGAATGAGTTACGAGGCACTACAATGTTGATGTTTTCAACAGAGGTGTTAAATCATGGATAAAAGAGAAACAACAATGATGTCACACCTAAAACCCCTGTACACACACACTGGTATTTTTGTAGCTGCATTTTTATTTTCCTTTCTTATCTTTCTTTCTTTTCTTTTTTCTATTTTAACTTTATTAAAAAGCATCCTGTGGTCACATGATGTAAATCTGTGTTTAGCTACAAATACTAAATACAGTGCATCTGCTGCCTGTGCATAATTGTATGTTACAGTTCCAATGCTATTTTGATGTTCATGTCAAATCACATAAAGTTAATATGATGTGACAGCTGTGGTGACACTAAACGGCAGACTTTGTTCCTTTCTTGTGCCATACGTCACATGATCTTATGCAATATTATTCTGTGCAATATGCTATACTTTTGAAGCACTTTGAAGCACTTTTTGTTATTTTGTGTTGTCGTGTATGTTTTGTTTTTCTGTGCCTTTTATGTATTGTTGTATTAGTGCAGCTGCACCTGGCACTTTTAGCCCAAGACAAATTTCCTTCAGGACAATAAAGTTCTAATCTAATCTAATAAGGATGATGTTTATGAGGTAAAAAATGTTTAGAAGGTTAAAAGCAATTACATTAAAATAGTTGTACCGAGGAAGAAAACAGAAAAAATAACCTTTTTGAGCTTTTTTTTTAACATAATCTTTCCCTGTTTTGGGATGATTTTTCTTTGTTTTTTCACGGTCTCCATGCAGAGGATTTTATGTTATTAAGTTGAAGGGGACTTATTTCTTTTACTGTATAAACAGATACATTTTTTGTTTACTTGTAATGTATTCAGTTTAATTATTTTATAACCAAGTTACGATAGTAATGCTAAGATGTGAATTGTGTAATTTGCTGTAAAATTTAAGCAGGGGCTACATGCCACAAACTAAAATGACATTGGACATGTTGGTAGCCTGATTGCTCTGCCAGTGTCTATGAATAATTCGCTAAACCCTGTATTTTAGTTGTAAAACTCTTCAAGTTTTCAGTTGAGCTAATTAGCAGGAAAATTACTTAATTATTTGTATGTATATTGCACTGTTAAACAACAGTCCACTTTTTCTGAGTTGAAGAAATACTCATTGCATTCTCATGTTGTGGAAATGAGATGGCTACAGATATGGACATTGCCCTGTTCATTGGACTGAGGCAGTATTTACCACTGATTGCTGCAAACTGAAGTGGATGCTTATGGATAGTTAAAGACCCTTAGCCAAATAACTATTTCATTGCTTTGTGAAATCTGAAATAATTGATTGTGTACTGAACAGTGACATGCTTAGTTTGAGTTTGAGATTTAAGTTTATTTTTTTTCTGTTGAGAAGCTGCTCAGGCACAGAATGTGAAAGTTATCAAATATTTAAACAATAAATTAGTAAATACATTAATAAACAAGTCAGTGAATATATAATAATAATTATAATAGATTAAATAATCCAACAACATAAAACACTACATCTGTTACAGTTATTATAAAAAAAAAGAACCAGACATAAATATTCAGGTCAAATGACAGCATGTCAAAATAGTGATGATTAAATATAAATACTAAGAGATAATACCAACAATAGAAATCTATTGTTCTACTACTATTCTAATAGTAAACTAGTAAAATGTTCATAAAAGTAAAATTGAATAAAATAAATAATGATGATGAATAAAATCTGAATGAATAATACAATCATAACATGATAAAAGAGGACATAAAGCCACATCTGAACAGATTATGAAACACTGAATGATTTCAAACATGAACTTTGTCTACTAAACTCACATCTTTTATTCTTTATTCAGATTGAGTGGCTGCAGTTTGTCAGAGATCAGCTGTGCTTATCTGGCCTCTGCTCTGAAGTCCAACCCCTCCCATCTCATTGAGTTGGATCTGAGCTACAACAAGCTGCAGGATTCAGGAGTGAAGCATCTGTCTGCTGTACTGCAGAGTCCAAACTGTAGACTGGAGACTCTGAGGTCAGAGACATTTCTTACTTCTGTGCTGAGATTAATATGATGTGAAAGTTGTGGTGACACTAAACTGCAGACATAAAGTTGACGTTATGCTGATCCACATGGAGTATCTTAAGAGGAAAATGTTTTCTTTAGTCCATTAACTGTGACAGAGCAATGTTAAGCTGCAATTTTAAAACGTTCATATAACAAGGCAAATTTACACTGGATAATTCACTTTGAACCTCTAAACTGACATATTTTATTTTTTATTCAGGTTGTATCACTGCAGTTTGTCAAAGATCAGCTGTGCTCCTCTGGCCTCATTTCTGAAGTCCAACCCCTCCCATCTGAGAGAGCTGGATCTGAGATTCAACAACCTGCAGGATCCAGACGTTAAACAGCTGTCTTATCTTGAGAAGAGTTCAGCCTGCAGACTGGAGACTCTGAGGTCAGTAGAGAGTTGGAGTCAGTCTGTGCTGGTTTCAGCAGTTTAGTATTAAACACAGTCAGTATCAAAGCAAAGATCCAGTGTTTCCTGGTGAACCTCCAACCTTCTCAGTGTTGCTTTCCTCAGTGAAGCTGTGAGAGGAGAATGGTGACACACTTCAGGATTGGACAGAAAGACATAGAGAGAGAGAGAACAGTCGGCCAATCAGATGAGCCTGAAGCTTGTTGTGATCATGTGTTTGAGTTGATGTGAAGACGACTGTTGTTGTTGTGTTGATGTCTGCAGGAAATAAAGCTGGATTACAGCTGACAGCTTTACAAGATGTATAGAGACAGTAGTCCTCATCATCAAACTGTCACACCATCAAATCTGATCTCAAAGTGTTTGCTCTCCCATTTCAACACTAAACTATTGATCAGTTCATCTTTGTCAGAGCTCTAAGATCAGTCTGACTGCAGCCTGCAAATCACTGGCTCTGATTTCACACAAGCATCATTACGTTTAGTAACCATGTGGTCTTTATACAGACCAGAACCTCTGTCCAGGAATCACAGCAGCTGTTTATCTGAGAGCTCTGAGTGATTATCATGTGATGCTTTAACAGCAGGAATCATCTTCAAATCCCACAGAGACTCTGTAGCTTTAAACTTTGATAAGAGTTGACATGTATCAGCAGTAAATCCATCAGTAAACTGATGAGTGAATGTCTCTGTTTCTGCAGTAATGATGTGTTCATGACTCTCAGCACTTTATTTCCTCTGTGTACTTCAGTGAAATCTGCAGAGGAAACACACTTGATAGTAAAAGTGTGTGCAGGTGTGTGAGCTTGGAGCTCAGTGTGCAACATGTTAACATGAGAGCTGAAAGGAAGCAAGCTACGCTGCACAGCTGTTCCACTTCTGAACTGAAGTCCCTGCTGCTCTTTATACTGGATGTGCTGCATCACTGACTGACAGCTGATGAAGTGAGTCTCACTAAACACTCAGTTATCACCTCTGTTGTTTCTTCTTCTCTCAACAGCTGGAATGGTTGATGATCTCTGTCAGAGTGTGAGTGAACATCCAGGAATGTTGAGAGAGGATCAGCTGGATCCTGATGATCCATCTGGACCGGAGTCTGGATCTGGACTTTGTCATCTTCACTTAAGTCTCTTAACTCACTACAAACTGAACAGTTATCTCTGGATTTAGCTGAAGTCAGCACTTTACAGATTTGTTCTACATGAGCTGTTTGATGCAGATAAAGATAAAAACAGGTGTTATAAGTCAGACTGTGAGTCTGGGCTCATATTTATCAAGTGACTCAGAATCACACAGAGAGTTAACTCCATTTCTATCATCACTTCACTGCTTACCTGTTTGTTTACCATTGATTTTAAAGATTTGATTGGTAACCTTTAAAGGCTCCACATTATATTTTAGAGAGTCTCAGAGTGTAAATATGACAGGTATCTTGCTTTTATTTGCAAAATGATGATGTCAAGATGAATCATTTAGATCTCATAACCATATTTAACAAATCATTTGCATCACTCTGTCAGTAAACACTGGTCAGCCAATCAGGAGGCTTTAACAATAACTATATAATTTAAACTTGTAGGTGAGGTCATGTGATCCAGCCCTATCCAATCACATCCTTTCCATCTTGTTTTCTACATTAGTGCAGCATCTTGCATGTATTGTACAACACTGCACACAGCGATAATGATGCAAACGGTCTGTAGACACAACTTGATTAAAAACATGAAATGTATCTTCTCCACTGTCCAACTCATCTCCAGCCGAACCTCCTGTTGACTTATGTGTCCTTACAGCTCTTTGAAATATATCTGTGCCATCAGCAGTTTAAACATATGAACCGTTCAATAACTAATCTCATTTTAATCCACTGATCTACCAGTTATTTAGTTTTATATGCTGTACATCTTAAATTTGAATCTTCTGTGTGTTTTCTGCTTTATTTTCTTGCTGTATGTTTGTTAGTTTTGTGTAAAGCGTTGTGTAACGTTGGTTTGAGAAGTTTTATACTCGTCTGAAGGGAGGCTGGTGGGATGGTGGTGATGCTAAACAAAGACAAGCTTTTAATAAACATCTGGAAATAAATGAACTATGAGTGTTTTAATCCTGTGTGGAGCTTCAGCTTCATGTACAACATCTATTTTTATTGTAGTTATTTTCTGTCTTTGTGTATAAATGACTCATATTTGATTGAATATGTGTTCTTTGTTTTGGATTTCTGTGGATCTGTTAGATTTTTTTGTCTAACCACTGGACACAACAGTCTGAGCTGCTGTGAACTGACTGAAAGGGAAGTGTCTTTATTTGACCTGTAAATTAGTGATACATTATTTGATTCTTTCCAGGAAATGGACTCACTTTAAATTGGCTGTTTTCTTCTTTCTTTCATTTTCTTGTAGAAATCAAAATACAAACAAGGGAACAGCACCACCAAGTGACGATAGAAGAGAACAGCAATCCATGCAGGTATGAACACACAACAAGGAGAAAGAAATACATGAAAAAAGACATTTTTAAAAATGTGGGAAAGAAGAGAGTTCATCTAGTTATATATGTAAAGGAAAAATTTGGATTAATAGGGAAATTGGTTAGAAAAACATGTAGACTATACACACACTGTCTCTGTCATTATTTTGCAGTCTAAAAGTTTCATTTTTAACTTTCTTTTAACATTTCTTCAGTTATACATTCTTTCTGAGCTGGCATATGTAAAACAAGCCAGTTATTCATGATTACCATGTTAGTGCCCGTTCATGGACAAAGATCTTTGTACCACATTTATTAAGTGAAAAACTACAACATCCTGCTTTCTGTGTAATAATCAGACAAACTGATCTCTGTTGAGTTTCTTCTGCCCACAACAAAAAGACACTAAAACAAAAACTCATAAATCTCACACAGATATAACCTTTTGATTTATTTTTATCATACATTATTATATACAGTACTGACTGGTGCTGGAATTTTTTGTTTGTTCTTTTTCATTATTATGATTATTATTAATATAATTATTATTATTTAACTTTAACTCGTGTTCTCGTGTTTTTATAATTTTGCTTGATTTGCTTTTTCTTGTTTTTGACCAACTTTGTTTTGTAGGAAGAGACACTTTGTAAAAAGCTTATGGGGACCCAAATAAAAAAAGAGGAATAATACTTACTTTCCCCTCCCACAGTAGACAATCTGTCAACATGCTGTTTAAAAAAAAAAAAAAAAAAAAAATACTAAACTTTATTCAACAAATAATAACACACAGTACCTCAGGCACAAAACAAGTACACAGGACTGCTGAGAAAAACAAAAAAATATAAATATTTATAAAATAAACATTAAAACACATTTTTTAAAATCAAGAAATCAAGAAAATTATACAAAAAATATTAAACATTTTGAAAAATAACAGCTTAATTATAAGATTGATTTTAAATAAAGGAAAAGAGACAGAGAAAAAAATCACTTTGTGTTTCCTGAATCCTCAAAGATTGTTCTAACCAATGGGATAAAAAACATTTCCAATAAAAAAGTGTTTTATCCTGAACGCCCAGGTTGTGAGTCTAATATTAGCTGAATGACACATGTCCCTGCTCAACCTGCAGGGCCCAAGAAGAAATTGAATGTATTATTGCGTTAACACTATTATAAACAAATATAACTAGATATATGGGTCTTTCTGAAAAACTGATGGTATTAAATAAAATTAAATGGGGTTTTTTAGGGACACTATACAGTTGATATATTTACACACTCAGAATTGGAGCAAACAAATAAAATGGGTAAATATAGTATATAGGTAAATATAATAGACTGTATAGTGAGCAGGGAGTGATAAACACAGTCAGCTGGCATCCTCATGTTTTCCTCTGGAGACTAATGTTGGTCTCCGCCATTGATCCATTATTTTTCATCCACTGCCTTTATAATCAGGTATGACTGTTATTCTTCTTGTCTGTTGACTTAACAGTATGATGTATGACAGCCTACAACAGTATGATGTGATAGATGAAGGTGCAGTAAACAGGTCTTTGACTGAAGCTAATGTGCGTGTGTGTAGTGTGTTGACTATGAGTGGCCACTAGGTGGAAGCACACACACACACACGTTTGTCTTTGTAGCCTTATGGGGACCCGCACTGACATAAAGTATTCCCACAAATTAGTGTCTAATATCCAATTCTAACATTCACCTTAACAGAAAAGTCTTAATTCTCAAATTGTCCTTTGAAGTAGAGTGGAGCCAAAATGTCCTCACAACACAGACACGTCCTCAAAAAGATAGAAAGACAAGCACAGACACACACCAACACACGTGACTTCCAGTAAGTAAGAAGAAGAAGAGAGGAGCAGACAGGTGTGTGTGAAAAGTGAAACTTCAGTCTGACTTTAAATGGTGTGACACACACACTCACACACACACACACACACACACAACCATTTTTCTTTATATCCTTGTGGGGACCCTCACTGATAAAAGCATTCCCATAACTAAATGCCTAAACCCAGTTCTAACCTTCACCTTAAAACAAAGTATTCATCCTCAAACTGTCTTTTAAAGGTGATTAGCCAACATTTTCTCACAACATAGAAATGTATTCACAAAGATAGAAAGATAATCTATCTTTGGAGCAATAATTGGAATCACTGGTGCGTTTGTCTTGGTGTGTGTGTGGCTATTTTTACTGTGTTTTGATTCAGAAAGATTTAGAAGCTCCTTTATACCTGGTGCAGTGAGGTGTTTTAATGAACATTGCTGTTGACTGCTGAGTGGATTGTTTGATTGATGTTGATGTGGTGCTTCGCACTTAACTTGTACTACCTGAGTCTGTATGTTTCCTTGCTGTATGTTGGCTGTCTTTGTGAGAAGGTGACTAAGGGATTAATAAAGTACTTCTTATCTTTATCTTAATTTCAAGCACATACACACACTCTCACATGACTTCCAATAAGGAAGAAGAAGGGAAGGGCAGACAGGTATGCAGTAACGGCTGCAGACTTCATTTTAAAGTCAGCAGAGCAGAAGGAGGAAAACAGAAAGTTTGAGGCAGGTGAGTGTTAATATCCGGGTTGCTAATAATGATTACTATCATTCAGCGGTGGGAAGTAACTAAATACTTGTACTTCGTTACTGTACTTAAGTACATTTTCCAGGTATCTGTACTTTACTTGAGTATTTATTTTTCTGATTACCTTTTACTTTTACTCCCTACATTCGAAAACAAATATCTGTACTTTCTACTCCTTACATAGTCAAAACAGGCCTGTTACTTGTTTTAACCTTGGTGACTTTATAAAAAGAAGACATGACGAGCAAGTAAGCGATAGAAAACCAATCTTCTTTTTTTTTGGGTGTGTGCGATCCGTGTTGTGAAGGCTGGAAGGAAAGTCCAACAGTGTGTGCAGACAGTGCAGGAATATTACAGCAGCAGTAAGACTCCTGCCATATGAATGACAGTATGAATGTTTCTACTGTAAACTGACCTGATTGTGACCTAATTTGATAATCTACATTATTAAGACTATTCTTACATAATTCTGTTGGTTTTTGGGTTGTTGTTTTTGATGAATAGTGCTAATAAGAGTTCAAGTTCAAGTTCTTTATTGGTCACATACACGAAGCGTAAAATAATATTTGCATTAAATTGTATGCAGTACGACACGTACGCAGCTGGTTCGAATCCCCGCCGGGGGACCTTTGCTGCATGTCACACCCCTCTCTCTCCCATGATTTCCTGTCTATCCACTGTTCAAAAAACGCACTTTAGACCCTCTTAGATCAGTTTATAGCTGGTCATATTAGATAATGATGGTAAAAATGGTAATAAAATGATAATGACACAGTTCAGGGATCAACAACATGAATTTTTAAAGTTGAAGGTGCAGTGAGTGACTCATTTATTGCTCCAGAGATTTCCTCCTGAACTCAGTAGCTTTTACTTGTGTTTCTGGGTGTGTGTGTAGAGTGGAGGTCATGTAAATGTGTAGAAACAGCCTGCTGCAGAGGAAACTGAGTCTGACATTTAACATTAAGTCAGCAGCTAAAATGTCCCCACAAAGAAAGAAAAACAAGAACACACATACAGAGAAGAAGGGAAAGGGACTGCCGATGAAAATTTGCCTGTCGGCTATCTTGGGTGCATTTACATTTTGCTGAAATGTTGATTAATGTACATTGTCCCTTTTCAAATAAACTAATAATAATAAAAAGTAAAGTACAGATACCTGGAGAATGTACTTAAGTACAGTAACAAAGTACAAATACTTGGTTACTTCCCACCTCTGGTCATGGAGTCATTAAAATAAAAAAGGTTCATCCTCTGGGGAGCCGGAATGAGATGAACTTTTGTACAAGTAGGAATGTGATCAGAGTTAATGTACGTTTCTCTCTGATCTCCCTCTTTCCCCTCACTGTGTGCAGGTCCGGCTCTGCCACAGCCGGCCACAGTACCCATGAACAACATGCTGAGCCACGGTGGCCTGGCCCGAAAAGACAAGACCAAAAGCAAGAAGAACAAGGACATCAGTCACATGGGCTGGGATCCTTACACAGGTTTTGATGTGAGTACTACACACACACACACACACACACACCAACACACTCAGGTTTAGTTTGGACTCTAACACAGTAAAATTACCATCGGTCCTCAGTTGCGTGTCGTGTGTGTGTGTTAAAACCTTTTTTGTGTGGTATGTTTTCATTGCAGTTAAACAATCTGGACATTAAACTGAACAGCCTGTTTGTCGTGTGGGGCATCTCTGAGGCTCAGCTGAAGGACCGAGAGACATCCAAGATCATTCACGACTTCATCGAGAAAAAAGGAGGCGTGGAGGCCGTGATACAGGAGCTAAGGAGACAAGGTGAGAGAGAGAGCACACACACAGCAGAGGATACCCTTTGTTGTGTCAAACTGATCTGAAATATAATGAATCAGTGCAGCAACGTTTGAAGAATGAAGCTTTTTATCACTTTCAGCAGAATTTTATTGCAGAATGTGCAAAAGTGAAAAACAGACATTTCTAACTATTCTTTTTATAGACCAAACAACTAATCAATTAATCTGCAGATTCATTGATAATAAAAATATCCTTAATTTAGGCAAAATATAGAAAGACTAGTATTATAATTTATTAATTAACAAGAATCCTTTTTATGCCAAACTGAGGTTAGACACTGCCAAGCATAACGCAATAATCGCTCCTCACTGACTCACTCACTGTCACAGACTGCTGTTATAATCAACCTCTGTGCACAGTGCACAGCATGTGTCTTACATATTCCTGAACTGTCTGCACACATAGTTGGACTTTCATTCCAGTAGCGGATTTCAATGCAGCCACCCAAGGTGGGAGCGACACGGAGCGGCGCACACTACAAACGAAAAAAAGAGCGTTTTCTATTACTTATTTGCACGTCATATCTTCTTTTTATGTCACTGAGGTTGAAAGTAACAAGCCTGTTTAGACAATGTAAGGAGTAGAAAGTTCTGATATTTGTGTTCAAATGTAGGGAGGAAAAGCAAAAAGTTGACAAAATAGATACTCAAAATAGATACTCAAAATAGATACTCAAAATAGATACTCAAAATAGATACTCAAAATAGATACTCAAAAAATCTACATTCATTACGGCCGTTTTTTCTTTCAGAGCATCATATCGATGGAATTCAGTACTACAGTCAATTAGAGAATCTCCTTCATATCACTCATTTAAGCACCATGCCAAGAAATGGCTTGTTGATGAGCAAAAATGTGAACACTAATTGGTATTATTATTATATATGAGCATCATTGTAGATCTTTATCACTGCACTCTGTGTGTGTGTGTATATATGTGTTATCTTTTTATGTCTCAGTTGTTGTATTTTATTGTTTTCTACTACTTCTGACACCTTTTAACAACTGGCAAAGGGACTGCCGATGAAAATTAGCCTGTCGGCTATCTTGGGTGCATTTACATTTTGTTGAAATGTTGATTAATGTACATTGTCCCTTTTCAAATAAACTAATAATAATAAAAAGTAAAGTACAGATACCTGGAAAATGTACTTAAGTACAGTAACGAAGTACAAATACTTGGTTACTTCCCACCTCTGGTCATGGAGTCATTAAAATAAAAAAGGTGCATCCTCTGGGGAGCAGGAATGAGATGAGGATATTTCTTTTGTACAAGTAGAAATGTGATCAGAGTTAATGTATGTTTCTCTCTGATCTCCCTCTTTCCCCTCACTGTGTGCAGGTCCGGCTCTGCCACAGCCGGCCACAGTACCCATCAACAGCATGCTGAGCCACGGTGGCCTGGTCCGAAAAGACAAGACCAAAAGCAAGAAGAACAAGGACATCGGCACGCCCAGAAACTTCCAGTGAGTCCAGTCCCACTTTTATCACAGATTACGTCCAGTTCTCTGTGTGTGTGTGATCTCACCATGTATGTTCTGTCTTCCTCAGGCACATCGGTCACGTGGGCTGGGATCCTAACACAGGTTTTGATGTGAGTACGCCCTTCACATACACACACACACACACACACATACAGGTTTAGTTTGGACTACGAGGAACTAACATTCATTAACAGGCTGAAAAAGATGTTAAAGCCTCATCTCCTTTTTAAACTGTTGTGGAAATTCAGGATCAATGAAAATGTTTTAACTTGCTGGAGGCTTCAAGTTTGCATTTTAGTTTTAAGGTAATTTGCATATTGGACTATTATTGGTTTCTGTAGTAGTTGTGATGTTAAACATACATTTCAGAAATACTATGATTAAAATAATAATAAAATACATAATTAAAACATAAATACGAATAGAATATATTACCAACAAAAAAGTGCTTTTTTCCCCCCTGATTACCTTTTGTGTAACAAAATTTAAAATGACATTATGATGATGACTCTTATTATGGTAAACAGAGAGACCAAAATATTTTCACATTAATTCACATTTGTTGTGGAAGTGCACGTGCAGCATGCCATGTGTGCGTGCAGCTGCAGCTGAGCGCTCCTTCTCATGCAGTCCTGAGGATACCACAGTCATGTGACACGGGCGGTTTATCTCCAGGTTGTTTGGACACAAACATTACACAAAAGTACAGAAAACGTTAGGAAGTGATGCAGCCACCTCCGTTTCTTTATATATAACATTAGTATCGATTTTTTTAAAAAGAGAATCAATACCAAATGAGTAGCTTGTATGTATCCATCCACCCATCCCTAGTGTGTGTGTGTGTGTGTTAAAACGTTTCCTGCGTCGTGTGTTTTCATGGCAGTTGAACAATCTGGACCCTGAACTGAAGAACCTGTTCGACGTGTGCGGCATCTCTGAGGCTCAGCTGAAGGACCGAGAGACATCCAAGGTCATCTACGACTTCATCGAGAAGAAAGGAGGTGTGGAGGCTGTGAAGAAGGAGCTGAGGAGACAAGGTGAGAGAGACTTAATAAGTCTCCTTACAGAGACACTTTGATTCAACATACAGCAAATGAGACTTCAATTAATTTAATTTCTTTTAGCAAAAATGTCACAAAATCTGTTATTTCAGCTTCTAAAATGTGAAGATTTCAAACTTTCTCTTTGTCATATTTGATAGTAAACTGAATTTATTTGAATTTTTGACTGTGGGTCACTTTACATCTGGAAAAATAAGACTATTCAGCCATTTCTGACTATATTCTTTATAGACCAAACAACTGATCAATGAATCACTGAAATAATCTGCAGATTCATTGATAATGAAAATATCCCTAATTTAGGCAAAATATAGAAAGACTAGTATCATAATTTATTGGTTAACAAGAATCCTCTTTATACCAAACTCATTTTCACTTTATGCAGCCGAACAGACAAAACAAACACTTGTAAAAACTGGATTGGCTGTTTAAGTTTCAAGTTTCCACATTACACCTGTTTAAGGTGAATACTGAACCGTGATTGGCTCCAAACTCGTTGTGATGTCACAAATCCTGCTTGTAATTATCAGACTTTCATCCTTCAGATGAATGAAACCAACCTGCTGTAGAAGAAGAACTTGATTCTGATTGGACGAGACAGTTACAGGTGATCTCTGTGTGATGTCATCTTATCTAACCTGATCTCATATTTTTGTGTCGTCCCCCCCACTGTAGCGCCTCCTCCACCTCCCTCTCCTGTTGGCTCACGTCCACCTCCTCCCTCTCGTGTTGGCTCACGTCCACCTCCTCCCTCTCGTGTTGGCTCACTTGCACCTCCTCCCTCTCATGTTGGCTCACTTGCACCTCCTCCCTCTCATGTTGGCTCACGTGGACCTCCTCCCTCACATGCACCTCCTCCCTCTCCTGTTGGCTCATATCCACCTCCACCTGCACCACCTCCCTATCGTGGCCACCCTCCTCCTTCTGGACCAGGAACTCTGGGTGCTGCGCCTCCTGCAGACATCTCTCTGGTCTGGTTCGATATTAACATTAAATCATGTTACTGTGGCCTCAGCTGATGTTGTTTGTGTGTGTGTTAAAACGTTTCCTGTGTCGTGTGTTTTTGTGGCAGTTGAACAATCTGGACCCTGAACTGAAGAAACTGTTCGACATGTGCAGCATCTCTGAGACGTCCAGGGTCATATGTGGCTTCATCAAGAAAAAAGGAGGCGTGGAGGCTGTGATACAGGAGCTGAGGAGACAGGGTGAGAGAGAGAGAGCACACACACACACAGCAGAGGATACCCTTTGTTGTGTCAAACTGATCTGAAGTATAATAATCAATCAATAATATAATAAATAAGTGCAGCAACGTTTGAAGAATGAAGCTTTTTATCACTTTCACCAGAATTTTATTGCAAAATGTGCAAAAGTGAAAAACAGTGTCTGATTTCTCTTAAAACCACACCCACAGACACACACAAACACACACACACTTAAAACCAAATGCTCCATCGTCAGAGAAGGAACTAAATTATCTAAATTATCATCGGACAAATGTGGAAGTGCCTCAGATCTACATTCTCTCTAATGACCAGCAGGGGGAGACTCCACTGGATCCAAATAGAAGTCTATGAGAAAATGAGCCTACTTCTGGCTTAATTTATTACCTTAGTAAACAGTTTTCTAATGAGTTTATGGTTTCAATCACTAGTTTTCACTAGTTTGTCTTCTTCAACACAGCATGATGTTCATTTAGTAAATTGTGGCCCCATTTATAGTAAAATAGACAATATAGCAGCGTATGATTAAGGGCATGCCTACCTGTAGCCAGGTTAACATGGAGACTTTTTTTCATTCCAATTAAATATTTGTGACATGATCTATTCCGTTCTGGTGTTTACGCGCCACCGCATTTAATCAGAACAGACGTTTTGCAACTGTGTGACATGCGCAGATTGATGTAAACATCACGTGATTGACCAAAGATGGAGATCTGTCAACTTATTAGCACAGTAGTTGCTGTTGTTGTGGCATTTTTATTCAAGCAACAGCTTGATAATAAGGCACTCCTATGGAGGCACTCAGGAGGAGACAGCGTACGATAATACGTGTGATAATATTGAAGTCTTTTAGAGTTTGAATTAGAAACAAGCTCTTCGCCGTGGACCATTTGCTCTGCTTGGAAGCTGCAATATCTACAAGTGAGGAAACGTCACTGTGCATTTAGGCTATGTCAAGGCGTAGCATGCACAGACAGAACGCAGTGAGAGAACTTTCCGTTTCACCGTTAACATGATAACATTTTTACCTTTGATCAGTTTGGGAAAAGGAATACTCTACCCCTCTGAAACTGAATGAAATTCCATTCGGCCTGTTTATTCCGATTGAGGTGTTTACATGGAGCATTTTCATTTGGTTTGTGCTTCTAAACCGATTCTAATCGGAATATTAGGCTTTTGATTGTGATTGACAAGTCACTACCATGGTGGTTCATGAGGATCTGTAGTTGAACCTGTTGTGTTGAAATAAAGACGGATTGCTTTGAGATTGACGTTTTGTTTCCTTTACTGAACAACCAGCAGGGTATACATGACTGTCCACATGCGGTTAACTACTAAACCCCCAGCCTGTGACCCGGAAGCTCTATAAGCCCGCCCAATGACAACCCTAGTGTATCCGGTGGCAACAGATTACACATAAGAACCCAGCTCCACACTCTCAACCAAATATGGTCACTTCTCATCACTTCTGGCTCCAAAAACCAAGATGGCAATAGTCAAAATGCCAAACTCCTGGCTTCAAAATGGGAGTCCATGAACCAACTGGTGACGTCACGGTGGTTACGTCCGTTATGTTTATACAGTCTATGCTGTAGACTAGCTGGTGAACATAGTGGAGCATTTAGAGGTTTCCCTCAGGAGTTGGTAGAGAGTAAAAACAGCTAAAAGAGAGAGAATATTGGACTTTACATTCAGCAGGTGGACAGAAACACGACTCCTAATGAATGATAATGTTGATCAGTGCTGGATATGAAAATAAGTTAAACATATAAACTTAAAAACTGAAGATGAAGTGCTTTGGTAGTCCAGTGCTTAAAGCGCATGCCACGTAAAGGCAACGTAGCTGGTTCGAATCCATCCAGGGACCTATGCTGGAGTCATTCTACTCTCTCTCTCCCTGTTTCGTGTCCGCCTCTCTGCCAGCTATTGTACTTGCAAATAAAGGCAAAAGTATAAAAAAGCATTAAAAAACTGAAGATGTTTAATGCAGGTTTAAAATTCAACAAATAGAGCAGGAAAAGTACAAATTGGAAGAGTTGTGACTGGAGTTTTATTTTATTAGGGTTACTTACACCTAACATCTGTAATTTACCTGTGATAAATGTGGTCATGGAAACATCTGATTGACCTTTTTTTTAATGACCGGGACTTGCTGTTTTTTGCGTCTCCAGATGTCGGATCATCCGACGACGCCGGCATCTTCGGCGCTCATGGAGGTGATGCAGAAGAGTCCAAAGCCATTCCTCAGGTAACTGCAGACAGCTGTTAACCCGTTTCAGTCCAGTCCAATCAAACAGCTGTTAGAAAAACACATATAGACACATATAACAACTTCAGCTCCAGTTCATCTCTGCACAGATTTTTGCGCTGCTGTAACGTCACTTACAAATCCATCTGAGGATTGCTGCCAACATATTTGTCCAGAGTGCAGCCATATCCTCCATTCAGAGCTCGGCAAAAAGGCCTTTTCCTGCTACTCTGCCCCCCGAAACCTGGAATAGACTACAGCAGAATCTGGATCTGTCCAGCTTCACTTAATGAGGCAATAATAAACCATTTAGGTATCTGTGTGTCTTTGACAGGGTGGGAAACAGCAGCCAGCAGATAAATACTGGTAAAATATGACAGTAGCTGGTATTTTAGCTATACATGATGATTTATTTCAACATTAATCTTTCAGTTTCTGGTAGATTTTCATATTTTCCCATCCTGGTCTCAAATATAAATCCTTTAATTATCTTCCTCTGCCTTCATTCACATCAGCTTTACTTGTCACACAATCTCTATTATGGTCACATCATTGTCTGATGGAAACAAACATCATGTGCTTTGTTTGAGCCAAATGCAGGACAATAAAATATCAAAACAAGAGAAAAGTGTCCAGAAACTGTATTTTAGCTCCAAAACACATCATCTGAATGTCAAATGAACTAGTGTATTTTATTTATTTATCTTTTAATTCAAAAAACATTTTTTACTGTAGTCTGATTTTTAACGTATTCTCGTGTTGACCAGCAGCAGACAAATCCTCTATAAATCTTTATCTGAGCTTTTAACAGCTCTGTCATCATGTTAAAATATAAACTAACTAAAATAATCAAGCATAAAAGAAAGCAGCTGCCTGCTTGTCATGTTATTTATGTTTGAATCATCTGTGTTTGTGTTGAAGTGACTGTACCGGACTGTAAACTGACTCACGATGAAGAGGATGAATAAGAGCTGATTCTTCTCCCCGACGCAGTTATTCACCCAGGAACAGTGACGGTCCATCTTATGGATGCATCGTTTACAGATACTTTAAAAGAAGAAGAACATGGCAGAACTGCGAACACCTCAACACAATAACTATCTAATTTAAACTTGTAGGTGAGGTCATGTGATCCAGCCCTATCCAATCACATCCTTTCCATCTTGTTTTCTACATTAGTGCAGCATCTTGCATGTATTGTACAACACTGCACACAGCGATAATGATGCAAACGGACTGTGGACACAACTTGATTAAAAACATGAAATGTATCTTCTCCACTGTCCAACTCATCTCCAGCTGAACCTCCTGTTGACTTATGTGTCCTTACAGCTCTTTGAAATCTATCTGTGCCATCAGCAGTTTAAACATATGAACCATTCAATAACTAATCTCATTTTAATCCACTGATCTACCACTTATTTAGTTGTATATGCTGTACATCTTAAATTTGAATCTTCTTTGTGTTTTCTGCTTTATTTTCTTTCTGTATGTTTGTTAGTTTTGTGTAAAGCGTTGTGTAACGTTGGTTTGAAAAGTTTTATACTCGTCTGAAGGGAGGCTGGTGGGATGATGGTGATGCTAAACAAAGACAGAATTCTAATAAACATGTGGAAATAAATTAAGTGTTAGCATTTTTATCCTGTGTAGAGTTTCAGCTTCTAACATATATTTTTATTGTAGTTACTTTGACTCATATTTGATTGAATATGTGTGCTTTGTTTTGGATTTCTGTGGCTCTGTTAGATTAGTTTGTCTAACCACTGGACCACCAGGACACACCATCTGAGTTTATGTCCCACTTTATTTTAAAGCTCCATTATTCTTATAATTTATTATTAATTTCTTTAACGTTTCAGGAAAGAATTGTTTGTGTAATGTGGTGATGTTTAATGATTTCCATTTCCACCCGAGTTCATATTTATTCATAAGTCATTTAGTATTGGAAACTGTCAGCTGTGTGAAGGTTTTCCCAACTTGAATTCTGTCAATCTGCGCACATTTCTAGACTTGTCAGCTACTCGGTCCATATCATAGACTGTATATAAGAAATGGACGGTGCATGACGGGAAAAAATAAATAAATAAAAACAGTGATTCTACTTATATGGGCATCAGGAGGAGCATGAGGCGCCCTCCTGAACCTGTGAACCAATCAACCTGTCAATCACGACGTAGCCACGCCCTAATGCATACCCTGCTTTATCGTCACATATAAAATCAGGGAGGCCAAAATGTCCCAAATGAACATCATACTGCATTGAAGAAGGCTTTAAACTAGCGATTGAGACCATAAACACATTTTGAAAACGTTTACTGAGGTTATAAATCAAGTGAGAAGTTGGTGAATTCTCCATTGACTTGTATAGAGACGGAAGTCCTTTTGACACCAAAACGGTCGCCCCCTGGTGGCCTTTTGATAGAATGCAGTTTTAAGTTACTTCCGCGTTGGCATCATTTCAGAGGACCAGAACTCCCCGCCTGGTCCATATCCATTAGGGCATGCTACAATTTAGCAGCACTTCAGTAGGTTAATTGGTAATGATGCAAAAGCTGAGAAACGCTGTCTTCTTCTTCTGTAACCACTGTGTGCCAATCAGCTGTGGCAAATTTATCAATCAGTCAATCACGTCAAACAAATGGGCAGGAAGTCAGGTCCTGCAGCAGACAACCAGTAACAAGCTTAGCTGCAGCCTCTCATATTTAACTATCAGCTCTGCACAAAAGATAAGACAGAAACGAAAGGAGGAAAAAAAAAAATCTGTAACAATACAAACAGAGAAACAGCGCCGCTAAGTGGCGATACAAGAGAATTGCAATCCATACAAACTGAACACACCAAGAAGAAATAAATGCATGATAAAAGACATTTTCAAAACATCAATAAAAATGAAGATTAAGAGTTAAATAGGTTTGCATGATGAGCTTCTTAGTGAGCGTATACATGGAGAAAGATCTTTTCACCACCATTTATTTAGTGAAAACAACAACGTCCTGCTTTCTGATGATTAATCAAACAAACTGATCTCTGTACAATTTTTTCTACTTGCAACAAAAAGATGCCTCAAAAGTCACATTTATTTTAAAAAGTCACTAAAACAAAAGAAGACCAAACCCAGACCAGAAATATGAAAAGAAAATCAAACAATTTCAATTTAATCTTTTATATTTTAAAACGAAAATCACATAACCACTAATAATAATAATATTATATTATATTAATTAAAGCACAAAAACACCGGCATTGCGTCACTTTCACAATATGAGGAGCATATCCGTCGCCTGTTTAATCACACCGGACCATTAACATCTATACCGGATGTTAAATGGGTCATTTTGGGGATAATTCCTCTCTTTCTGACGGGAAGCCAGTAGGTGGAGTCACGCGGACAGGTGTGTCAGATTGTTGTCAGTGTGCAGGTCATGATTGTTCAAAGACTTCTAGACACCTGAAGACACGTTTGGACTCTGATCCATTCTTCAGTTCTGACTGACTGGTCCCGGGTCTTTAACCTCCATTGGGTCACCAGGTGTTGTAATGACAGCCATTAACAGAGTCACCTGAGATGTGTGTCAGATTGCACCTTTTCTTCTCACCTGTCTGTTCTTACATCACCGCTGGCTTTATCCGCTCCTGCCTTCATCTCTCCGGCTGTTTATCTCTCTGGATGTCGCGATGGGCAGCGGAGCGTCTGTGAGTGAAGTGTCCCAACCAGAGAGGCTGGAGGCCGGTGTAGAGCCTGAGCCTGACCCGCCCCGAGCCTCCGCACCGGCGGGACGGAGCGACGACACCGTGCAGGTAAATATCTTAATGCATGCTTTAAGTATAGAGTATTAAATATAATCCACTTCATCAGTATCGACCAGTGGTCGAAACTAAGTAGGATACATTTATCTACTTTCCATGTGATACTTTTACATCTCAGAGGGAAATATTGTACTTTCTACTCCACTATATTTTTTTGACAGCTTTAGTTACTTTTCAGATGCAGATTTGACACAATGGATAATATAACAAGCTTTATAAATACAACACATTGTTAAAGATGAAACCAAAAAGCAGTGTGTAGTCGGCTCACATTTCAGATGTCTATGAGTTGTTAACAGCTCCACCAAATAGTGATTTTTCCCTCTAAACTTCTCACATGGTTTCATTTCAATAAATGTTCAAATGATCCAATATTTCAGCAAAGATCAAAGATTAGAGAAAAAGTCCAAAAACTGAAAACACATTTGTGTATCAGAACTTAGTTTTTTCTTCTTTCCTCTCCCATTAATCATCTCACCACCCCTCACATTTATCTGCTGACCCTTTGGAGGGGCCCCACCCCTAGGTTGGGAACCACTGGACTAAACTAGCTAACTGTATATAAAGTAGTGTAAACTAGCTCCACCTCCAGCAGCTACAACAGTAACATGCTGCTCTAACACTGATGCTTCACTATTAATAATCTAATGATGTCATAATAATAATATATCAGTCAGAGGACCAAACCACTACTTTTACTGTAATACTGCATACTACATCACTCATAATACTGCAGTACTTTTACTGTAATACTGCATACTACATCACTCATAATACTGCAGTACTTTACTGTAATACTGCATACTACATCACTCATAATACTGCAGTACTTTTACTGTAATACTGCATACTACATCGCTCATAATACTGCAGTACTTTACTGTAATACTGCATACTACATCACTCATAATACTGCAGTACTTTACTGTAATACTGCATACTACATCACTCATAATACTGCAGTACTTTTACTGTAATACTGCATACTACATCACTCATAATACTGCAGTACTTTTACTGTAATACTGCATACTACATCACTCATAATACTGCAGTACTTTTACTGTAATACTGCATACTACATCACTCATAATACTGCAGTACTTTACTGTAATACTGCATACTACATCACTATAATACTGCAGTACTTTTACTGTAATACTGCATACTACATCGCTCATAATACTGCAGTACTTTTACTGTAATACTGCATACTACATCACTCATAATATATATGTACTTTAACCGTAGCAGGATTTTTCATGCAGGACTTTTACTTTGCTGTATTGGTACTTTTACTGAAGTAAAGGATCTGAGTATTTCTTCCACCGCTGGTATCAAAGACATTAACAGTCTGGTCTGGTAGTCAGTCACCTTCTCCTCCTCCAACATGTTTCTGGTGTGTTTTCAGGTAGATGAAGACGTAGTGAAACCTGACAGTCACACTGTGGACATCCAGTCATTAAAGAGTGAAGAGATCGACACTCAAAGGGAAGAAGAAGAAGAAGAAGAAGAAGAAGAAGAAGAAGAAGAAGAAGAAACAACACAAACTGTTGTGAATACAGCAGTGAATGTGAGCAGCTTCTTTTATAATGACTCAGACATTAATAATGCATTTGTCATGTTATCAATTACAACCATCATAGTTTATAAGTATTAGTATCTGTTACATCTGTGTTATTTGGACACATTTACACATACAATATGTAACATTTTAATTATATGTAGGATTACGCAGATTTAGAAAAGACAAAAAACTAGAATCAACAGCTATTTTTTAAATTAAAATATATAATATAGTATAATTATTTTAGGACAATTGGGGATGTAATGTAAATATATATATGATATGTGCTTCTTTTTTTTTTAAAATAATCATGAGATCTATATTTTCTGTATATTTCACGGTTTTAAAAAAAATGTTAATGAGAACTCTTCAACTTTTAATTGTTTATTTTAATGAATAAATTCAATAATATATGTAATAGAATTGTTGCTGTAAAGAAACAAAACTAAATATGAAAGTCTTTGAATTCTTATCATCAGGAAACAGTGGAGGAAGGTGAAGAAGTGTCTCTGGATTTTGAGAGTTTCCTCCACAACAACGGGACTCTCTACAGCTGCTTCAACCATCACGGAAACAGAGTTTATGTCGATGAGTCGCAGGTAGGAACTAAAACATGTCCTACCGGGAAAATAGAAACACATTAAACCTCTGGAAAAACTAAAAGCAGCCAGTGTTCATGTTTACTAGTCAGCAGGTCAGACCCACATTGTTTTTGTGTGATTAAATGGAGATTATTATTTAACCCTCCTGTTGTCCTCAAGGAAGGAAGGAAGGGAGGAAAGAGGGGAGGAAGGAAGGAAGAAGGAAGGAAGGGAAGAAGGATAGGAAGGAAGGAAGGATGGAGGAAAGAGGGTAGGAGGGAGGGAGGAAGGAAGAGAAGAAGGATAGGAAGGAAGAAAGGACGGAGGAAAGAAGAAAGGAAGGAAGGTAGGAGGGAGAAAGGAAAAGAGGAAGGGAGGAAGGAAGGAAAGAAAGGAGGGAGGGAGGAAGGAAGGTAGGAGGGAGGGAGAAAGGAAAGAAGGAAGGGAGGACGGTAGGGAAGAAGGATAGGAAGGAAGGAAGGATGGAAGGTAGGAAGGAAAGAAGGACGGAGGAAAGAAGAAAGGAAGGAAGGTAGGAGGGAGGGAGAAAGGAAAGAAGGAAGGGAGGACGGTAGGGAAGAAGGATAGGAAGGAAGGAAGGATGGAGGAAAGAAGGAAGGAAGGAAGGACAGAGGTAGGAAGGAAGGGAGGAAGGAGGGAATGAAAGAAGGAAGGAAGGAAGGGAGGAGGGAGGGAGGAAGGACAGACAGAAGGAAGAAAGGGAGGAAAGAACAAGAACAATCAAAACAGACGGGGTCAATTTGACCCGGGAGGACGACACAAAGGTTAAAGGACATGTTCACAATTTGTATAGTTTATCTTAAACTAACAGTCAGGAGCCCAAATGAACACTGACACAGGTTCTTCTTGCTATAATCAAACCTCCTGTTCATACTGACCTTTAGATTATCTCTAAATAATCCACTTTTACATTATGAAGTCGCCCAAATGAGTCAAATAACATAGATATCTTTCAATGATACAGTCTGTTTAGAGCCAAAGTTCCTCTTTTTGTTACTATACTTCACCCACAGCAAATAGATTTAAATGGAAATCCACCTTAAGAGCCTTGCAATCTTTTCCACTTTGGTTCAGTTTACAAAGTAAGTCTCTAAATTCAAGTGGAAAATGTTTATACAAACCAATATAAAAGAAGATTTAAGTTAAGACCAAAACATATAAACTTATTTCAGAATATTACATCTGTACATTTCAGTCAGAAATTTGATTCAGTTTGTTTACAGAGGTAAAAGTTCAGTTATATCCTCTGTTTTCTGCATGCAGTTTGATTTATAATCATTTTTTACACATGCAACTGGACTCCTAATAGTTTCTCTGTCTTTACCAGAAGCTGCAGCCCTTTCCAAAGGACTGGTACAGTCAGGGACGCTTCATCACCCCCAACAGTGAGGTGAGATTACTGTTAAACGGGGATTGTTTTTGTGTTATTTTTGTTTGTATGTGATCAGAAAAAGCTTTGACAGGATATGTTAGTGTACCTGGAGAAGATTATTGTATTTTGTCCCTTTAGAGCTCCGGTCAGCCGCAGACTGTAGCCAGCAGCCAGCCGGCGGTCAGGGAGGACGACCGCATCGGCAGCATCTACATCCAAGGCAGAGGGACCGTCATCACATACATGTTTGAGGTGAGACGGGATTTAAAATTTGAATTTGACTGGGACAAAGTCAAACTCACTCACGCCCTACATCCTTTCTGGAGCATAGGCCGTCAATATAAGGGACCTCCAGAGTTCTCACAACCCCAGACTCATCTAATCCCCCTGTAGCTCCCTGTACCACAACGCATCCACTTCAAAGTCCTTCTCATCACCCACAAAACTCTCCACAGCCAGGCCCCCTCCTACCTCACTGCCCTACTCCACCGCCACAAACCTTCCCGCAACCTCCGCTCTGCTGACGCCAACCTCCTGTCCCCCCCCCCCCCCCCAGTTGATACATTTGGTTGTTTGGGGAGAACAAACACAGTCCATCCAACAAATTTGTGCTAATGAACGATGGGAGGCGAAAATCTGCTCCTGAACATACTCAAAGTAACTAAGAAAGTTACAGAAAATTTACAACTTTAGGCTAGTAGGTGTAAAATTTTAATTAAAAAAAAGCAACCCAACTAGACACTAGAGTCCAGTTCTGCTTGAGGTTTCTTCCCGTTAAAGGGGAGTTTTTCCTTGCTGCTGTTGCCAAGTGCTGCTAATGGAGGAACGTTGGTAGTGCAGTCTAGACCTGCTCTATGTGAAAGGTGCCTGGAGATAAGTTTTGTTGTTATTTGATATTATATAATTGAATTGAATGTAAATGAAACTTGGGAACCTCCCAAGAGGAAAGGAGGGAGGAATGAAGGAAGGAAAGGAGGGAGGAAGGAAGGAAGGAAGGAAAGGAGGGAGGAAGGAAGGAGGGAAGGAAGGAAGGAAGGAAGGAAGGAAGGAAGGAAGGAAGGAAGGAAGGGAGGAAAGGAAAGGAGGAAGGAAAGGAAGGAAGGACAGAGGAAAGAAGGAAGGCAGGAAGGTAGGAGGGAGGAAAGAAAGAGAGAAGGATGGAAGAGGGAGGGAGGAAAGAAGAAAGGAAGGAGGGAGAGAGGGAGGGAGAAAGGGGAAGGAAGGAAGGGAGGAGGGTAGGGGGAGGAAAGAAAGAGTAGGAGGGAGGGAGGAAGGAAGGAAGGAAGGGGGATGGAGGAGGAGGAGGAGGGAGGGAGGGAGGAAGGACAGACGGAAGGAAGGAATACTGTTTATGGTGCTACATTAGAAGCTTTTTTTATTCAGTTTAGTTTTTAAGTGAATCGTTTCATCCACATGCTCTTCCAGTATCTTCTGCTGTTTTCCAGGAGAGGGTGAATATCTGCAGGTTCTGGGATCTTCAGGCGGGCGTCTGGCTGCTGCTGCCGCTGCAGTGGGAGATGAACGTCGAGTTCGTTCAAGCCCGAGTCCAACGAGTCATGGTGAGGAAGATTCTGATGCTGCTTGATGTGTCTTTACTCTAGTGTTGTAGTCAAGACCGCACCAACCGAGACAAAGACATTACCGAGACCAGAGAGTACCGAGACAAGACCAAGACCATATATATCAAAGGAAAATCATAACAAAATATCAAAATGTGAGTTCACACAGCCGTTTTCCTCCTGTCGTCTCCAAACTCTGCAGCTGGGGGAAATCTTTACACTGCCAATGATTTGAAGTTATTAGCTGTTTTTGAGAGGGTCCTTTTTCACTCTCATCGGTAAGGCATGGACAAAAAGCCTATCAGCGGTGGTCTTGACTGGTCTCGTTTAAAAAAACCTGAGTCCGCCCAGTCCGAGACCCAGACAAGACCGAGTAAAAATGCCCTTGATTCCGAGAAAGACCAAGAACCTCAAAAAATGGTCTCGAGACCAAGACCGATCTCGAGTACTACAACACTACTTTACTCTAAGCATTTCTCAGTCTTGTATTATCAGTCAAGGCTCACAGGAGTATAAGTTAACTCTTATATCTGCCAATGAATAGTTCTGTTTCCCCTCATTTTATGGAACAGTTGTCAGCTTCCATTACAGATAATAAACTGTGAATGTAAACCAAAAAGGAAATGAAGACTAAGGTTCTGTGTTGCAGTCCGCTCTGCCAGGCCTGGTGGACCAGAAGGAGATCACCGCAGCGCTCCGACAGTGTAACTACGATCCTGAAGAGGTCATCTCCATCTACCTCGCCATGTTTGGAGAGCTCCTGCTGCAGGCTCCTCCTGGTGCAGATCACAACTACGCTGACCTCAACTCCTTCAGGTCTGCAAGAAACGCTGACTTAGGACAGGAACTACATTCACCGTACCTGTAATTGTGCAGCTATGGTAGCAGATCTTTCATGCTGTAATCCAGTTTGTTGGGGTCAGCTCTACATTTTTATACTTTCATTGAAGGCTCAGTGGTGCTTTTACCTCAATATCAATGTTAAAGTATGTAGAATTTGTATTGTCCTGTAATAGTTTAATTCTTGGTGGCATCAAAGTATCATCAGTAATGTCTGAATCCTTCACATAGTGGCTTTCACATGCTGATGTTTAGCATGTAGCATGTTCACATTTACACAGTATGTTTGATTAACCCTCCTGTTGTCCTCGAGTCAAGGAAGGAAGAAGGAAGAAAGGAAAGATGGAAGGAAAGAAGGAAGGAAAGGAGGGAGGGAGGGAGGAAGGAAAGGAAAGAAGGAAGGGAGGAAGGAAAGGAAGGTAGGAGGGAGGAAAGAAGGAACGAGGGAGGGAGGGAGGGAGGGAGAAAGGAAAAGAGGAAGGAAGGAAAGGAGGAAGGAAGGGGGGAGGAAAGAGAGAGAGAGAGAAGGAGGGAGGGAGGAAAAAAGGAGGGAAGGAAGGAGGGAGGGAGGGAGGAAGGAAGGGGATGGAGGAAGGAAAGAAAGAGAGAAGGAGGGAGAGAGGAAAGAAGGAAGGGAGGAAGGAAGGAAAGAAAGGAAGGAAGGAAGGAGGGAGGGAAGGGAAGGAGGGAGGGAGGAAGGGGGATGGAGGAAGGAAAGAAGGAAGGGAGGAAAGAAAGAGAGAAGGAGGGAGGAAGGACAGATGGAAGGAAGGGAGGAAAGAAGGAACAGTCAAAACAGATGGGGTCAATTTGACCCGGGAGGATGACACGAAGGTTAAAGTAAGCTTTTAAGTTAAGCAGGAGGTAAAGTTCCTGGCTCTATCCTGTGTGGTAAACCCTCCTCCTTGCTTTACTAAACTGACCAACATCTCCCTTTAACCCATCAGAGCTCTCCTGGAGAGGGACCGGGTGATTGAGGATCTGAGGCAGAAGCTCCAGACCAAAGAAAAGGAAGTGGACGGTCTCTTCCAGAAGAACAGCTACCTGACGAGGGAGGTCCGCTACCTGAACGAGGTCGTCCAGCACCTGAACCAGAAGCTGGCTGAGCTGGAGGCCGACAAGCAGGAAGCACGAGAGAAGATCCGATCCCTCCTGAGTCGCCGAGCCCCTGCTGTCCCGCCTGCCAAAACCATCATCAAACCCACCGTGGATCCCGACCAACTCTGCCAGGTGAGCCGACTGACCCGTGAGCTGAACGTCTCCAACAAGCAGCTTCGATCGACGGTTCGCCAGGCGCTGACCGACATGCAGAACCAGCTGGAGCAGCTGAAGGGCAGCGTGGGGAAAGTGGCCCAGGTGGAGCAGGAGGCGGCTGGGGAAGTGGAGGAGCTGCGATCCCTCTACAGGAAGGAAGCGGTGGAGAGGAAGAGTCTGTATAACAAGCTGCTGGAGCTGCAGGGGAACATCCGCGTGTTCTGCCGCTGCAGGAAGAGTTCAGCATCCAACTCCTGCCTGGAGAACACCAACGACCAGGATGTGGTGGTCGTCCAGAAGGGAAACAAGAAGAAGTTCCAGTTTGACAAGGTCTACCCTCCCAGTAGCACACAGGTAATACCTTAGAGTGACCTTTTCAACCCTTCTGAAGCCACTAGTGTGTCCATCAGTGCAAAAGTACCCAAGCATTGTTCAAGCATGTTTAACGCAGCTCAATCTGAAGACTGAAGAGTTTCCAAAGAAAACAAACATGTCAGAATCAGGCAGGGAGTTCCGGTCCTCTGAAATGAGGCCAACGCGGAAGTAACTTAAAACTGCATTCTATCAAAAGGCCACCAGGGGGCGACCGTTTTGGTGTCAAAAGGACTTCCGTCTCTATACAAGTCAATGGAGAATTCACCAACTTCTCACTTGATTTCTAACCTCAGTAAACGTTTTCAAAATGTCTTTATGGTCTCAATCGCTAGTTTAAAGCCTTCTTCAATGCAGTATGATGTTCATTTGGGACATTTTGGCCTCCCTGATTTTATATGTGACGATAAAGCAGGGTATGCATTAGGGCGTGGCTACGTCGTGATTGACAGGTTGATTGGTTCACAGGTTCAGGAGGGCGCCTCATGCTCCTCCTGATGCCCATATAAGTAGAATCCCTGTTTTTATTTTTCCCAGCATGCACCTGAAATTTTCAAGATGGCGCTGCTCAGATCCGATACTATTAGCCTCTGAGCAGCAGTCCACAAACCAATGGGTGACGTCACGGATGTTACGTCCATTTCTTATATACAGTCTATGGTCTGAATCCAATAATGCCATAAGACATGTTTTATATCCCAATTAAATGATAATCAGTACTTTCAAAACAGTCTCCCTACTGCATCATTGGCTAATTGATTTATGTAGTTATAAGACAGCACACAATTAAACATCCTATATCCTTTGGAAAAAATAAAAATTGTTTAGAAAGACATTTTCAGACATTTTCTGTGGACCAAGAGTGTAGTTGAAGCAAAGATGAATCATTTTTAGCAATGCTTAAGGAAAATGCTCAGTCAGTTTGTCAGTGCAACACTTTGGTACAAACTGAAATATCTCAACAACTTTTGGATATTTTATACACACATTGTTCTTCTCAGAGTGAATAGTAATAACTTTTAGTGGTCCTCTGACTTTCCATCTAGCACCAACATCTTGTCAAAGTCTAAATTGTCCAGTAGCTTGGGTTGGTTCTGAATTGAACACCTGCAAACTAATGACATTCCCATCAGCCTCAGCTTTGTGTTGAGTACTAACATGCTATAAATGATTACTGTGCCTCAAATCACTCCTTTATTCACTCATTCACTACTCCTTGTATAATAAACACTACATAGTTTACTCAGTAATTAGCAGCAAATCAAGATTTCGGACACTTAACTAATCATCTGTATTTTGTGTCAATGGCGGAGGCTAAATTTAGTGCACTCTATAGTAAATAAAGAGACTTAGGACACAGCCTAAGATGATGTACAGTACATGATAAACGTGTTAGCATGCTGATGTTAGCATGTAGCTCAAAGCATTGCTGTATCATCCTAGCAGGGCTACTTACTCGGCTGTCTTGCTTAAATGTATTTTAATTATTCATAATTTAGAAATTGTGTTTTTATTTGTTCCATGAGAGAAATAAAGGCTCTGTTTATTGGAGCTGAAGGGTGTTGCAGGTTTATGGAGGTGAAATACATCAAATAACTTTTACTTTGCACATTTTTTATAGAACTGAAAAACATCTCTGAATATAAAACTTCATCATGCATGTGAGTTTATAGCTCTGCATTCGTTACCTCTGATTAATAATTCATATTTTTTGTGAACAAGATTTTTATAGTCTTTTTTTTTTAGCCTTTAGTTTGAGTCTTTATGTAGTCTTGTGACATTTAGTTGTAAGGCCAGCAGCTTTAATGAGCTGCAGCTCTTAATGAGCTCTGGGCCTTAACGAGCTGTGTACCTTCAGAGCAGCAGTGAACATCCTCTATTAAAACTGAAATTAAACTCTTTAATCTATTTGTTAAACGGCACTTTAAAAAGATTAACATAATCTCGTAAAGTTTAATTTGACCATTATTAAAGAGACGAGTCCTGCTGGGATCAGTAATCTCTTTCTAATGGAACAGAAGATTAGAAAAGAGACATCAGCCCTTCTTCTTTATTATTTTAGATTTGGATTTTGTAAGACAATTACTGATTTCCTTCCAACATCATCTTCCTCTGCTCAGGAGGAAGTGTTCACGGGAACTCTTCCGGTCATTACTTCCTGTGTGGACGGATATAACGTCTGTATTCTGGCCTACGGACAAACTGGCTCCGGGAAGACGTACACCATGATGGGCCCCAAGGAGAACCCCGGAGTCAACATCAGGTCAGAGACACCTGAGAGTCTGAAGACATGATTTAATGAGATTTAATATTTTAATTATCCAATATGTCACCAAAAACTTCTACTTCTTTCCTCTCCCATTAATCATCTCACCACCCCTCACATGTATCTGCTGACCCTTTGGAGGGGCCCCACCCCTAGGTTGGGAACCACTGGACTAAACTAGCTAGCTGTATATAAAGTAGTGTAAACTAGCTCCACCTCCAGCAGCTACAACAGTAACATGCTGCTCTAACACTGATGCTTCACTATTAATAATCTAATGATGTCATAATAATAATATATCAGTCAGAGGACCAAACCACTACTTTACTGTAATACTGCATACTACATCACTATAATACTGCAGTACTTTACTGTAATACTGCATACTACATCACTCATAATACTGCAGTACTTTTACTGTAATACTGCATACTACATCACTCATAATACTGCAGTACTTTTACTGTAATACTGCAGTACTTTTACTGTAATACTGCATACTACATCGCTCATAATACTGCAGTACTTTTACTGTAATACTGCATACTACATCACTCATAATACTGCAGTACTTTTACTGTAATACTGCATACTACATCACGCATAATACTGCAGTACTTTTATTGTAATACTGCATACTACATCACTCAAAAACTGCAGTACTTTTACTGTAATACTGCATACTACATCACTCATAATACTGCAGTACTTTTACTGTAATACTGCATACTACATCGCTCATAATACTGCAGTACTTTTACTGTAATACTGCATACTACATCACTCATAATACTGCAGTACTTTTACTGTAATACTGCATACTACATCACTCATAATACTGCAGTACTTTTACTGTAATACTACATACTACATCACTCATAATACCGCAGTACTTTTACTGTAATACTGCATACTACATCACTCATAATACTGCAGTACTTTTACTGTAATACTACATACTACATCACTCATAATACTGCAGTACTTTTACTGTAATACTGCATACTACATCACTCATAATACTGCGGTACTTTTACTTGTAATGGAGTACATTTATATTGCTGTATTTGTACTTTTACTGCAGTTAGAGTATCTTGAGTACTTCTCCCTCCAGCATCAGTCTCTTATCTCTCTGCCTGGAACATGAATCGCTGTCAGGGGCCAAATGAGACTAATTGTGTGTCATTATGCAACGTGTGACCTGACAACAGTTAATAAATATGTGATGATGAGCTGCAGCGCTGACAGAAAGAGACTCAGCTTACACACAGAGAGCTCGAGTTTCCTGTCAGAGAGGAACACAAAACTCTGCTCATCACCGTCTCGTCTTACCTTGTGTGTGTGTGTGTGTGTGTGTGTGTGTGTGTGTGTGTGTGTGTGTGTGTGTGTGTGTGTGTGTGTGTGTGTGTGTGTGTGTGTGTGTGTGTGTGTGTGTGTGTGTGTGTGTGTGTGTGTGTGGGAGGGCAGATGGCCTTCAGCAGGTCATTAATACCAACTACACCATCCTGCAGTGACCACTTAACCCTCCTCTTCACACTAAAACCTGGTGTGAGACAGATGAGGGAAACGC